>NC_092215.1:57626773-57644485 GCF_043381705.1 Parasteatoda tepidariorum | reverse complement strand
GTAGGCAACTTGGACGGCCACCACCAACCTTCCAAACAGCTGTACCAGTAGTTTTAAAGGCATTCCAAGCACGAGAAACAACACTTTTGTTGATCCCGAACTCTTCGGCGACACTGGTCACACTACGCCCCTCCTCAAGCTTCCCAATCATTCTTCCTCGAGTAAAGTCGTCTAAATGATTTCTTGAAGACATGTTTCACTAAACAAATCACTTGCACTTGCAGCGAAAATCTTTAACTACGGTGCTCATCATCCTTTTATCACAGCTTTGACCTGCGCGCGCCGACCCACAAGGTTTACGTACACTTACATCACCTACGACGTTTTATTTCTAAAATTCGCATGCAAATAATCTTTCTACTGAATTACGTGCATATTATACTGCAATTTCATGGCTATCTAATACTTTGATGGGGAGCTGTGGCCGAAAAACCACTTGTTGCTTAAGTTTTGCACACCAGTGTATAAATTTGCAATATGACAACAAAGCACTTTGTTCTTTTAAATGGGTAAGTTATTTTTATAAAAAATATTCAATTTCTATAAGAATTTTCATTTTGTTTTAAAAAGAAATACAATTGTTTCTTATTTTTTAATTGAATATTATGTATAAGTATTTCGTGAAATTATGCTCTTCATTAAAGTTAATTTTAAAAGAAAAAGAAGAAAAAAATGTTGATAAATAGTAAGAAATGAAAATTCTAAAACATAATGAGCCAGAATGGTTCGAAATATTGAGGTACATTATGTTAATATTCTCTTATTGTTTGCATTATTTATTTTGTCATTATTATTACTTGTATTATTATTTACAAAATTTTTGAAAAAGTTTACATATAAAAATAAGAAAGAAAAAATAATTCATGAGTGTAATATCAATGATAATCATGATAATATTAAAAGTAATTGTGGAATATATAGGGAGTCGAATTCGGTTAATTCAAAAAGTATACAAACTTCTAATGATTTTAATAATACTGAAATTTATGCCAATGTAGAAAAAAATAATTCAAATGTAACACAAAACGTAAATGCAATTGAATTTAGGATAAATTTTTCAGATTTTGAAACAGTTGTTCCACTTTTTAAAGGTAAAAGACATGAAAATGTTAAGTGGTGGTTCGAAGTATTTGAAGATCAGGCTAAATTTTTTAATTTGTCTCCTTTACATAAATTTGTATATGCAAAAAGGTGTTTACGCGAAAATGCGCTGATATTTTTTCGTAGCCATCCAATATTAATTCGTTTTCTCAATTGAAAGAATTAGTAATCGATGAATTTCTTGTTTCCTATAACTCAGCCGAAATTCATGAAATTTTAAGAAATAGGAAAAAGCGTACTCATGAATCAGTGCAAGAATATTTCTTAAAATTCAAAGAAATTGCAAATCAAAATAATGTTGATGAACAATCTTTAATGAAATATTGTATTAATGGCATACACGATACAGTAGATAATAAAGCTATATTATATGGGTCAAATAATTTAAAAGATTTTAAAAATAAACTAAGGATATATGACCAAATTTGCATGGATAGAGAAAAAAATAAAGTACATGATAATTACGTATTACGTACGTTACAATACTCCTAAATTACAAAAGCAAGAGGAGGTTAAATTGCATTTAAGTGATTGTAAAAATGATGAGAATCAGACGCCACACAAGGTGCGAGATTTGCCGCCCAGACCTTGTAAATTTTGCGAAAAAATAGGCATACAGAAAACATATCACTGGGGGCAATCCTGTTCAAATAATCCGGCTATAACTAGAAATAAAGCTGGAACATCAAAGACTAATAAGTATCAATTACTTGTGTCAGGATTAGGACTGGGTGATATAAAAAATTTTATATCGTGATGCATCGTCAGTTTTGCATCGCGATATAGAGATGTATCGCGATATAGTATTTTTGAATTTCATTTACTTGTAAGGCACAAAAAATCGGATTTCTATCAAAACTTCATACTCTGATTGATTTAAATCAATTTATGAATTTGAAGATATATATGTTTTGCTTAAGAAAGATATTAATGTTATATTTTCTAAAAATGATCGCGCAAACGAAAGATTTCTTAGTTAAAAAATAAATAATAAAAAAATAAATAAAATTGAAATTTATCAATATATTTACCTAACAATATAGAAAGAAAATTTAAAAAATAAGTTCGTTAAAAATTATTTGTATGCTTAAAACAAAGTGCTAAATAAATAAAAAAAAAAAAAACACTTTTAAAACAACACTATTTTTTATCATTATTATTTCACATAAATAATAAAGTTAAATTGAATAATTACCGAATTCTGAACGAAAAAACAAAGTAAGGTTTAATTTCTTAAAAATAAAAACAAAAGAATTATGATATTCGATAATATATTCAACTGACAATATTGAAAGAAAATTAAAAAACACGATTATACACTTTAATAAAACAAAGTGCTAAATGATTTTAAAAAAAGAAGTCGCAATCGCAAACATTACTAATTTTTTTGAATAAACAGAGTTGATTGACTTATGTCCAAATCCAAAAGAGGAAAAATAAGTTTTGTTATAATTTTATTTATAAAAACAACCAAAGATTTATAAATTTAAAATCAGTAATAAAAACCCATTAAATTATTAGAAGTTTTATCCAAAAAGTTTTTCATAAATTAAAATAAACTAAAAAATAGCCTAACAAATTTTATTTTTTATGGGCACCTTAAACTAGATTTCCTATTGTAATAAAATCAATTATGTACAAAATTACTTAAACATATAATATAAAAATTAATTTTTGCATTTAAAAATAAAAATGAAAGTTTTGTTTTTTTTAAAAAGTTACCTAATTAATTAAGAAACACTTCTTTATATATTCTTTTCAATAATAGATTACGTTCAGAACAAGGTAACGACGGAGATCACAAAGTCAGTCCCACTGAAAATAATCTACAAGAAACGATATCAAGTCGCGACAAAGCAAAACTATGAGGCGCGAAAACGAACATGAGAGATCACGATATATATTCTCAAAACTATGGTTCTGATTCTACCACTCATCAATCAAGGCCATTTCAACATAACGAAACGAACATCGTCTTCCACACCGCGAGTCGGTATCAGTTGCAAGAAGATCCTTTCGCGTCTTATATCGATACATCGTTTTGCGCTAGTCGTCTTTAGTCTACGGCTTAAATCAGATTTCTGATGCATCAAAAATCCGATGCATTAGATTTCTGATGCATCGCCTGAATCGAACGAAGGAGATTTTGAAGCCTTTTAGCGAATCAAAATCTCTAAATTCTATCAATTGAATGACGTTTCATGAAGATAAGAAGATCCTCGCAACCACTCCCTTTCAGAACCCCACTTTCAAAGGTCGGGACGGGCAAAATTGCGTGTCTTTTTCATATTTTCCGTGGCTAGATAAAGCTGAGCCAAATCCGAACAATCCCTGCTAGGGGGAAACCATCAATGTAAATATCCCACGAACACTGTTTTCCACACTCCATATAAGGTAATAAAATGCCTTTTTATCAGAAGCCGCCTAAGTCTCTTCAATTATCTAGCCTTTAAAGGCATAACATCACACACACACACATGCACACACACACACACACACACACACACACACATATATATATATGCATATAAAACTTCTTTTTTTTCTGTAAGTGCGTATATAATAAAAGCGTTAAAGCAAGGAAATTGTTGCTCATATACTGTATATATAAAATGCCCCATATTTCCCGTTAATACTAACCTATTATTTACAAACTCGGTCAAATATTATATTGCAACATATATACTACCAAACCAAAGGAAATAATTATGGACAATTTAGGGGGCCTTCAAAAAGGCATATGCCTTTTTGAAGGCCCCCTAAATTGTCAAGATAACCATATTATATAATATGGTTACCTTGACAAACTGAAGAGACTACTTAAAAGGTTGTTATAAGTCAGTCAGGTGGACGGATATAGTTAAGTGGTGCGACGAATTGGGTTGCTACATGACTCTGCGATCTAGGCTCTAAGCATTTCCAAATATCTTGGCGAATACATTTAATAAAGAAATATACTTTGGTTGCTGGTTACTGGTACTTTTATTTACATCGCACTAGAACTGCACAATGGCCTATTGGCGATGGTCAGGGAAACATCCCTGCGGATGATCCGGATACATCATACATACATCATATCCCGTTTTACAGTAAGGACACATTCACACACCGTCCATTCATCCGCAGATCTTCATTTTGACCTGTACCAGAGCACGACTTTGAGGAGTTTGTGACCCCGAAAGATTTAGCTTGCACCAACAATCATTTCGTATGCGGGGCCATTGTCTTCGGCCATTGGAGATCGAACTCACGACCCCTAGAAAATAGGTCAAACGCCCTATCAGCTAGGCTATCCCTGCCCCCAAATTTATTTTGACAAAATATATTGTATTTTTATGTTTTACACTTGTAAATACATTCGCGATCGCAACACTCGAATACGCCATCTGGGGAGAGACCGGTTTCATGCCTTTAGCCCTTCCTTCTCCTCCTCTTTTCAGTTATATAGGAATGTACTACGATATTTTCCCTTTTCTTAATATTTTTCCTTTTTACTTAATAAAAATATTTTCTAAAATTTCCGTGATACTTTTCTTTAGAACTATGTTTAATGTAGTTTTCAGTTCCATATAGTTTTTCAAGTTAAAAGATTTTAATCTATATGAAAATCAAGAGAGAAACTAACGTATTTCCTTCCTCTATGACTTTCCACACGCTAATGGGGAAAGCATGTGAAGTGTTGCCATAGGGAAAGAGTTCTGCTCTACGCCACCTGCAGCCCATTTCGATCGCCAATACTGGGCAAATAAATTATATTTTCACATTTTGATCGGAAAAAATATTTTGCAAATTAAGTTCTCATATTTCATTAGGAGTGAACGAATTCAGTGTTTCGCATTTAGGGGGAACGATGTTTGATATGAGTTGCCACAGAAAATATATAGTGTTTTTCCGTTTTAAAAATTGCATTAGTCTTTTCCTCCTTCCTCTTCTTTGCCTAATTAAATGTGTAACCGTAACGTTTCGTTTACTATTTGATGTTATGATGGTTTTGATTTCTTTAGGCAGAGATATATTACAAAACAAACCACTCACGCCGAAATAGTTCAGAAAAGTGACACGCCATTTATAAACTCCACTTTTGGCGCTAGTCTTAGAAACAGGCTTACTTTTTAGGGCATTTTCCTATTCTTAAAATGGTAATCAAAGACTCCCATTGCTTAATTTCTTCAATTAAAAAATAAGTAAGAAATATTCGATCTGAATATTTTAAGATGTATCTTTAATATCACTTTCTAAAAATACAATGCAAATATTTTTTTTTTTAGAACAATAAAATAAATTTAAAGTTAATGAAAATTGAGCCTACTGACCAAGAGATCGGGGGAGCGATCCTCATCATTGACACGGGAACACTTATTTCGTACAATCTTTCTAAGTATATTTTAAACTTATAAGTATTTAACGCTTTTTTTATTTATGTTTTTCATTGCAAATTTATATAGTTTTTTTTTGTTGAAAAAATACCTTAGATTCTTGAATGAACTCTCTCTTTTATAAAAAAAAATTATAAAATATCTTTCAGCAAAACACTTGTATCTCTATATCTTGCTAATGCTCACAGAAAGAAGTGCAAGTAAGACTTATTTTGCAAACCACAAATAATTTATTTGTATGTAAGAAAAATTCTTAAAATAAAAAGTCTCTTCCTTAGCATGCACTTATATATAAGTATACTTAAGAAGAAAGTATAGTAGTTTTTTTTTTTTAATAATTCGTCAGTAGAATAGTTTTAGAATAACATCGTCATTAGAATAGTTTTTCTTTTTATAAAAAAAGAAAAGAAAAATAAACTATTCTAAAGATGAATGTGAGTTTCATATACAATACTCGTTAAAGGGAAACAATAATCTTTTATAACTATAATTGTCACTAGATGGCAACATCATTAGAAGCAGGCTTCTCTATTTCAAAATAGCATGCGTTTTCAAAGCCTAAGTGGTACCTCCTCCTCTGCTCTTTTTTATCTCTAGGTTATGATGTCGCAAAATAAAGTTATTTTAGATAATTCAATTTCGGTTTAATTTATTTCTACTTAATTGTCTCGAAATTAAAGACATTATGTAATATAAACTGTTTATTGACTTATTTATATTTTTTTTATTTTCGTGTGTAGTTATGTGTCATTTTTTGATTTATAAATCAAAGTAATAACATTGAAACCTGAAATGAATTGTGCAATAAGTGGTAAAAAGATTTAAACTGGAGATGGGAAAAGACCAGGAACTTTTGGAGGCTGCTAGATGTGGCAATTTAGCTGTTGTGGAGCGTATATTAAATCAGCGAGCTAAAAAAACAGGACCACTTGCAAGGTAATTTTAATATTTGTAGAAAGCAACTTCCCGAGCAATTAAAAAAAATAAAATATACTGGTCACTAACATTAAGTATTCGCATATCTCAATGCTTTTTCTTTGATATAATGTTGATGTAGAATTTTTTTTTTAATATTAAACTAGTGGGGGGATAGTTCTGGATGTTGATACTCCAGGTCAAACTCCACAGAAAGATATCCTTTTTCACATCTTCTCCAAAATAAAACCTGGCGGGGAGATTTCCGTATCGAGATCAGTGGCAGAATAATCGCCAAGTCTTGGCAACTTCCGGGCAGAGGCATGGGAGAAACTCAAAAAAACATCACAGAAAGAGACTAACTCGAAAGGTATAACACGTAACCACCCCTGATCAAACATCTATATGTTTTTTTTAAAAAAAATTGCAAGTTTGAAATCTATTTGGCACCTTGGTGATTATAGTTGGCGCAACAGATCGCATTATGAAAGTATCCCCAACCTGGCAGTGGTGCTTGATAAACTGAAAAAAATAATAAATATTAAAAAAGAGGACAAACTCTATGTGTTTTCTCTTGATACCTCCCTCAGATGGGATATTTTGTATCATGTTGCTCCTACTACAACCAAAGCACCTAATAGATTTTAAGCTGGCAAAATTTAAAAAGAAACAAAACCAACGGGATTATTTCTTACGGGACAAACGAGCAACTAGATTCAAGAGTCGCTGCAGTTGAACCAATATATTTCAAAACTGAATCCATATTGTAATTAGAAATTAATTGGACAGAATTCAACTAAGCGAAATGTTTATATACATTGTTGCAAAAGCTGTTTCTTTCACTTTTTGATTTTTCTTTATGTTTCTATCAGTCATTTATGACTTTTTTAGTTATTATTAATCATATTATTGCTTAAAATGGATTATAATGCAAGTGAACTTTGAATTTCATAGGGTTGCAATATTTGATTCCATTTTCGCATCAAGAGTAGGCATTGCAAAACAGTTGCCTGAAGACTATTATTTAATATAGATCTGCAGTTATTTATGAAATGCATGTTATAGATCAAAAAATGACTGAAAAACAAGTGGATTTTGTATTCAAAAGGGTTGCAATATTTGATTCCGTTTACGGCATGTGGTGAAAGCAGAACCAGTAAAAATGCACCAAAATTGGTTGGTGAGCAGTGGTTGGCAAAATTGCCATGTATCCGGTGCTAGTGAAAAACAAATCTATTCTGAAATGACTTATCATAAACAACATTATTTATTTGATTTTGGAGTTTTATATCTACTAACATGACATTGGTTAATTTTTTTCTTTTGGTTATCAACCAAAGCAGAAAACCCCTTTGAATTGCTCACAATAAATGCTTTAAAAGAGGAATTATTTTTGTTTGTTATAACAACTGAATTATAAAAACTCCGTGAAAAAAAAGATTATACTATTTCAAATGCTTGACCACTTGTTTTAGAATTTCACTGTTAAAAAAAACTGCTTTACCCTGAATTTTCTTTTTTTTTCTTGCGAACATCATCGATAATAAGTAATATTTGCCACTGTGGTGTTTATTTTAGATTTGTCATTGTGCAGAAGGAATGATTGATCATCATCATAATAGTTGGCCAGACAGCCCACTGTGGGTCAATGCCTTCCTCTGAAGATTTCTGAATAACAACTTCTGATTTATTTTTGATCTCCAATTCTATTCAATAATGCCACTGAATCAGCCCATCACAACTGCGGCCTTCCCCGCTTTCTTGTTGTAGTGCAGGGGTGTCAAACTCAAAAGCAAACTTGGGCCAAATAAACAATGCTTAACTTTAAATGGGCCGCAAAAAAAAAATTTAAAAAAAAATCAGTGTTTACGGAAACAAATATTTTTATTTTGAATAGTACATTGTAATAAGCATATATAAAGTAAAATTATTGTTTGATATTTGACATCTCTTCTCTGCTACTATCTTTCCTATTTTTGAAGAAATTTTATTGGCCGAGACTACTTTCAAAATTGACCCAACGAGAGCTATTAATATGGTCTCGGACAGGAGATTTATTTTTATTCATAACAGAAAAAAATTGCTCACACTGATAAGTACTTCCAAGCATAGAAATAATTTCATATGCGAATTTTCGAGTATTTTCAAACCTTGACGGTAAATATTTGTAAAATTCAGGCACACCCACTTCAATGAACTTTGTCTTCAAATTTGAGTAGCACTGAATCTCAATGACTTCCATTTGCATATTAATGGGTACTGAGTCTATATTTATTAAGAAAATCGAAGAAAACAAACAAAATTTATCTTCCAAAGAATTAAAATCTTTAAACCTTGTTTCAAATTCTGTTCTAAGATTTGAAATTTTTTTTTGCGTATTTTTGATAAGATGCAGTATCCCTGGAATGGCAGGTGCCGCAAGCTTATTAGAATTTGACATTTTCGTGTACAATTTAAAATAATCCGTATAGTTTATAAATAAAGTATATTATAATTTTATATGCTAGTTTCCTTTCTAATTCACATTTCTATTTTATTTTTACTTTGCCTTGGATCTATTGACTGGGTCGCAAAAATGTTCATATGGGGCGCATGCGGCTCGCGGGCCGCGAGTTTGACACCCCGTAGTGGGTCTAAAAAGCAATATCTTTTTTTTTATATTGTCATCACTCATTCAAATCACATGGGCGAATTCATTCTATTTATTTTTATGTATTTAATAATATCAGGTTGTTTATAAATCTTGTAAAAAGTTAAATCTCCTCCAGTTATTGTTTTCATTTACACCACCAAGTATACTCCACAGAATCTTTCTTTCAAACAATTGTGATACAATTTTCCTCCAGTTTTGGAGGGATAGAAATAATCAGGGAAGGAGAAATGATAAGGGAGAGAAATAATCAGTTAGATAAGAGGAAGAAAATATTGACAAATTTAAGACTGTATTGGAAATAGATATTGTAATATTTTCAAAAGCATTTAACGTATTAACAAGACATTTTTAAAAATATTCAGAAATTTTTAAAAATATTTTTATTGTATTTTATATTATTTAATGCTACATTATGTTGATTAGTATAGTGTTAAACTGAAAGTAATTATGTTAAAACAAATGCAAAAAAAAGTTATTTTATTCTTTATTTATTGTTTAACCATTTGTATTCAAACATTCTTTCAATACTAAAATATTATATATGTAATCTATATAAATGTAGTATTTATTCCATTTCATCATTCTGTTATTTTCAAACATAAGTTAAGTGAAAAAAATTCATTTCNTTATTCTTTATTTATTGTTTAACCATTTGTATTCAAACATTCTTTCAATACTAAAATATTATATATGTAATCTATATAAATGTAGTATTTATTCCATTTCATCATTCTGTTATTTTCAAATATAAGTTAAGTGAAAAAAATTAATTTCCAAGGTTTAATTGAAAAGAATAAATTGCCTTTAAAATTTCATTTTAAAATTATTGATTCAGATTAAAAAAATTTTTTTTGTATTGTAAAATTTTATTAATATCAATGTTATAAATTATATCTGCTAAATAATGATATTATTAATCTTTTCAGGACCTTGATCACATACATGTGATCGTGTGATTATCCCTACACGGTATCATTTATGAAATGAGCCTTTTTTTACTCTAAAGGCCATGATTTTAATAGGGTACCCTTGTATTCACTCTAAACTTGCTGTCCTGGGGAAGCACTTCTTTCCCCATTTGCCGGTCCTCTAGGGGTTAATGTAAATAATGCTGAAATATTACATTTTTATACTAAAGACAAGCAAGGAGGAAATGATGCTTGCATTACTGAAATTAAATTTAGATGTTGAGTGTTTATTTGCATGTTAAGTGGAATTGTAAGGTATATTTAAAATGTTTAGTTCTTCTTTTTTATTATGTTATCTTATTTATAGAATAAAACTATATATTTTTTAAATGCTTATTGAAGGATGACATTAATTAATAGTTTAATTAAATTCTATGAAATACTTTTAAATGGTTTGATTACTTTTAATTTGAGGCTTAAAATATTATTTACCAGGGACTCGGACCCAAGAAAGTTTTGATGCTCTAGCTTTGCTAAAGTTTTAGATTCGCTAAGACTTTGACAATTTTACTAAATGTCTAAGTCATCCATGCATTTGAGCATACTTATGCATACTTATCCATGTTTTTGAGTTTTAGATTTTTATCGGAAATTTTTATTAAAACAAATATAATTATCAGCTTGTACTGAAAATGCTAATTTTATTTCATTCACAGTTGATTTATTTTGCTCATTCTTAAAAAAAGAAATGAATCTAATAAATCATTACAATTGTACTTTAATGCAAAGAATACTTTTTTTTACAGCAACTTGGCTACCAGAAATCATTACAATGTGGCAGAATTCTTGAATGTCTGCCAGAGCATGAGAAAATTTAGAAAACACAGCTCAGCTCCCTATTATTTTCTAAAAAAAATCTAGTTTAAACTAAAAAATATGTTTTTCTTTCTTTTTCTTTTTTTTCCATAAAATTAAAAGACATTTTAAAATTTTTTTTCACATGTAAAAAAGACACTAAAATTCCATATATTTTTCAGTTTAAGACGAGGACCTGGTCCTAATGTTCAAGATAACAATGGTTATACCCCTTTACATCATGCTTGTTTGAATGGCCATGCGTAAG
This sequence comes from Parasteatoda tepidariorum, assembly GCF_043381705.1. Lineage (NCBI taxonomy): Eukaryota > Metazoa > Arthropoda > Arachnida > Araneae > Theridiidae > Parasteatoda > Parasteatoda tepidariorum. The sequence goes on along the minus strand of NC_092215.1, from coordinate 57,633,409 downwards.
TTTTATTGATACTTTTGCTAATGGTTGTTTTAAAACTGAGTGTTTTGATCAGGAGGTATTTTATAATATTAATTTTTATTTGTAAATAATATAGATCAGAATGTTCTGATCAGAAGAGAACACAGAAACTGCAAAAACTAGTTTTTTTAGTGTTGAAACTGTAAGGCATTTCTTAATATAATTCATTTTGCATATGTATTCTGCTCCTATTTGACAAATAAATTAGTTTTTGATGATTTCTCCCTGTTCATATTGATCAAAATTTATCAAGTTTTTTTTCTTCTCAATTACATGAAATACATTTGTGGCTGCTAATGTTAATATCTTTTACTCCATTTTTTTCCTTAATTCTAAAAATATCTATCTATATATATTTAAAAAAAAAAAATTCAGGTAAATTGAAATAAAGAAAAACAATGGGTAAGTTATGTTTCTTTTCTATCTCATTACATAATACAAAAGTCCATTATAACATAAATTCCATGAATATAAAGCTTGAATGAATGTAAAATTAAATTAAGAAAATAAATAAGTAAGTAAAATAAGTGAGTAAAATAAATGTAAGTTAAATACTTAAATTTAAAGAAGGTTTAAAATGATTTAAATTAAAACAAAACCCTTACAGCTCAAAATAAGATACCAAGATAACATTAATAATAAGATAACAGTAGGGAATATATTTCAACATTGAAACATTTATTTTAAATAAATTGTAAGAGGTTTTACAAATCTTAAATATTTTGAAAAAATATTTTTTTTTTTAAGCTACAAAAAAATTGAAACAGAATCAAATTTCGAGAGTTGTAATATTGTTTTAAAATATCAGCACTTTCAAAATTACATGGAAAAATGTAGCAATAACTGCCAAAAAATCTCTTATAATTTTATTATTGTCACAAAGTGATTATTTTAATGCCTGGTTTAAGACTCTTGTGTTAAAATAATTTAGTATTAAAAATGTTAGGATTTTTGTAATAACCTAGAAAAGCGTAGTGATAACTGTCGAAAAAACTATCAGAAATTTCTTTGATTTTCGATGAAATGGACACAAATAAAGCCCGTCAAAAGGTGATGTATTTAATGACAGAATTTGAAATTCATGTCATAATTGCGTGTTAGAAATATCAAGACTTTCAAAACCTTGTAAAACTGCATAGCAATAATTGTCGAAATAATGATTAAAAAATAATATGGGTTTGTGATAAAATTGGCACGAATAAATCACGTCCAAAGTGGTTTTCTAACAGAGCGATTTGATACTTGTAATTCGTAATAATTTCATGCTAAAAATATCAAAATTTAAAAAACCATGTGGAAATGCCTGGCAATAACTGTTGAATAAAGGATTAAATGTCATCTGGATGCACACTTGTACAAATAAAACATGTCAAAACATGTTTATCTAAATACACCATTCAAGACTTTAAAGACATTGAAACGCAAGGGCGTCAGCAGGAGGGTGCACATGCACCCCCTGGCTTTTTTTTAAAAACAATTAAAAAGATATAGAAAAGAAATTTTGCAATAAATTTTTTTTATTAAAAATATTTTTATTCAAAAACAAATAATTTAGTAATTATTGATCCATAAAAATTAAATTATTTAATCAAACAAGAATTGTAATTGTTTTGTTTGCTGTCCAAATCTGTTTATAACTTTTTCAATGAATTCTGAGTCATCTTTGATTCTTTTCTACACTGAGCATGCACAAACTACTTAATCCCTCGTGAGACATTGTAGACCGATTCAATGTTTTAATGCGTCACATTGTACTAAATGTGCGTTCAATAGTGCACGTAGTAGCTGGAAGAGTTTGGCCAATTTTGATTGCCTCCGCTACAGCTGGATAAAATGGTGTGGCCTCAATAACTAAATCGATGTATTCGAGGGATTCTTAAGCATTTTCTCTATTACTCCACATTTCGTACCACGTTGTAGCTTCAGTGATGAAATTCGGTGAGAGCAGATCTTTATACATAGAATATATCAACACAATAAAATACCAATGTTAAGCGTGCACAAACACGTTAATATACGAAACTACTGTTTGTAGTTATTTGCGTTTCAAAGGCAGAGCTATGTCAGTTCCATCAATACAGTTTCTCGTGGCAAGATTTGCAAGTGCAAGAAATTCATACTTTTTTTTAAATATCTTGTTAACAATGAAGAAATGTATCTTGAAAAAAATTAACAGATGAAAGTATATGTAATAACAAAACAAAATGTAATAACAGAATATTTTTTTTTGAGGGTTGCACCCCCCTTTTATATTATTCTGCCGGCGCCCTTGTTGAAACATATTTAAAAAATCAAGAGTTTTGAAACTACGTAGAAATCCATATCAATAATTATCAAAAAATTATAAAAAAGTCATTATTTAGGGGGATATACGAGCACTTGAAGAACGTCAAAAGTGATAACTAAAATTTGAAATTTGCCTATCATAATAATATCGTATCATATTAAAAATATTGGAATCTTTTAAACTATGTATAAATCTGTAACCTAACCTATAAAACCATGAAAAAGAGGGATTGAAAAAATACATTGATTAAATGTAAGAACGTCAAAAAATTGAATGCGCAATTTCAAATTACCGATTTTTTGTCCTTAAAAAAAAAGGATATAATTTTTTTATTCTTTTTAGATGTTGCCACGGGCCACTCATTGGAAGTTATCCGGCCACAAGTTGTGCACCTCTAGTATAGCTCATAGCTACCCACGGCAAACCTCTACATGTTTTTTTTTTAAAATTTAAAGTTCAGAATTCATGTGATGCTTTGGCGATTGTAGTTTGCGTAACAGCTATAATTGCCTGATTACTATATGAAATACAGTCCCATATCAGGATGTATGTTTACTGAACATGTCAAATTTACGAACATTTTCTAACAATCAGAATAAACTCTTTTCCTTTCTCTAAAAAGAATTGCAATATTTTTTTGTAATGCTTGCAATCCATTACAAGATCCTATGTATAATTTTTTTTACATCCTCTTTCTGGATTTAAGATAGCTTAACATTCATTATTGATTTAATGAACAGACTTAAAGAATTCTGACCTTATTTAATACTTTTTTCAAGCTGTTTTTAAAAGATCATTTTTGATATGTCAGGCTGACTAAATGTGGAAAAAAATATTTTTTTCTTTTCAAATCACTCTGCTTCTCTTGGTTTGAGATTTTCTACACAGTTATTTTTTTTTAGACTTTTATAATAATGCACATGCTTATTTAATTTTTTAGTGTCTGCTTACCTAAAATAATGCCCGAATTTTTATTTATACTTTATATTATTTCAGTGAAATTGTTAAGTTACTACTCAGTTTTGAAGCTTCAGCTAATATTGTTGATCATAAAGGCTGTACACCTTTACATTTGGCATCTTGGTCTGGAAATACAGACATAGTGGAAATTCTTTTGACTCAAGGGCCATCTTTCCCTAGTGTTAATCATATGGTAAGATAAACACATATTTTTACAGTTATAATAAATTTATTAAAAAGTGAAATTAAGGGTTACGTAAATAAGGGTTGTTAGTGAAAGTTTCGAAAAAACTAACATCCAGGGAAATATCTTACTTTGGTCTTATCTCTTTTGCAAAGTTATTTTATTTTGCCAGTCTTTAATACCACAGATTTAACTGGATGAAGTTACTGTTTTAAATATAATTAGCTTGAAAGAGTCACATGAAGTTATCAAGTTTTTTACCACTTCCCAGTTTTGACCGAACACCATTCGGGTACTTGAAAAGGGGCCTTCCCTGTTTTGCCCAAGCGCCGCTTGTGGACTGATTTTTTTTACTCTATTGCAATGATTGCCCGAATTTTTTGTTTATTTTGTTTACAATGTTTCTAACAGATGGCTCTGGTAGTCCAGTAGAGGTATGATTGCAAAAGGTTTTGGCACTTTTCTTTTACGTGGGAAAAGTGAATTTTGTTTTCACTATCTTAGTAGAAAGGCCAACTTTAAGTAAAAATGCAATTGTTTTTGCTCTAAATAAAAATTGAAATTATTTCATAAAATCAATAATTGTAATAGTTTTGACTCTTGATTTGAGTTTATATAATCGATTTTAACTGACATTTGTTTCTCAAAAATATGCTTATTTTTTGACCCAATTTGCCAGAAATAAGACGCTGTTAAGCGGTTAATATATTTGTGTCAATTATTTATGTATAATGGTAATCAAAATAGTTTTAAACCAAATTTGTTATTGAAAGATTAAAATAAAAAGAATAAATTTTGTTACTGCTTTAAATATATAAATTAAATCTTCCCAGAAAACAGGAGAGTTAACTGTGTATTGTGTTGTGGATTACACTAGCCACATGCAGGTATAATCAAATTGAAAATAAACATAGCTGACAATGTTTTCTATTAAATGCCTTTATATGCTTAGCATTTAGAGTGACTACAATGTAAATCTGATGATAAATGGCTCATGAGAAAAGCAAACAAGCTATATTTTAATACATCTTGTGTATATTTATCCTCCTTTGTCACTGGGTGGTTAACAAAAATGTGGGTGGCAAACTAACTTGAGTTTCCGAAAAAGGATAGGGTATACTTTGTACTAAGCTAAGTTGACTAAAGCAAAAAAGAAATGTGAATAAAGTACAAATGACACAGAAATGGGCACACTATAGTTTTGGTTCTTTAGACAAAAATCTTCCTCAGGGTCGTAAAACACCAAAAGATAGTAGAGAAGTAAAGAGAAAAACAGGTGCAAAATGATTTAACTAATAAGGACAAAGGAACAAATTTCTGCAAGGTAATAAAAAAGGGATATAAGAAAGAGGTGTGAGGGGATTTGGTAGAAACCCCAGGATGTAACAGATTAAATTACACTTCTAAATAGGGGAGAAAGATATACTAGAAAGATCATTAACTAAACTATTAGAAGTTTTCAAAGCATGTAATGATTCCCAAAAATCAAGTTTGGTAGATAAAGAGCAGTGTTCAATGACTTTGGCAGAAGGAATCTCAAACCTGTGGTTAGAATTCTAAATATGTTGAGCGATAAAAGATTGGTTAATGTCGTGATTTGAAACATATCTTTTGTGTTCTTTAAGTGAAAGTTTAGGAGTCCGTTTAGTTTGTCCTATATACGTTAAACCACACTGACTTAAAATTTGATGAATATCCCAGCTATTAATATCAGCAATTGATTCTTTAAGGTTGGTGAAATTTAGTTTATTTATAGGAGAAAAAGCGACTTAAAATTCAAATTTATTCAAAATCTTAGTAATTTAAGAACTGATTTTTAGAGATTACTGTAAAATAATCAAATTATTAAAGTTCGAATTAGAGTTTGGTGGATTGCATGATTGGTTTTCTATTGATAGAATCAATAATATTAGAAGGAAAGCTGCAGTCTGCAGCGATAGCTTTATGGTAAAGGAGCTCGTCATTGAGGAGATAACTATTTGACCAAATTTTAAAGGCACATTACAAGTGCACATCAGGCTGCTATCATTTGGTTGGGGAGATGGGATGAATGGTTATGAAGAGGGAATGCAACTGTTAATGGTTTCTGCTAAATAATAGTAAGAAATTTGTCACAATTATTAGTTATAAGAACCTCTAAGCAAGGTCATTACTAATTATTTTCCTGTTCAAACTTAAAGTGATCTTAACAAACTTAAAATGAACTTGAACAAGGATCTATAGAATTCATGATATTGAAAACATGATCAATGTCAGCATTGTTCTGCAATTTGAAACAATCCTTGATATAACTTATATAGGAAACTTTGATACATAGAAGAGTTTCTCTTCAAAGTAGTGCATATGCAGGTCACTTAAGGGGCTAAGGAGATTACTCATAACTAAGCTATAAATCAGTCTATAAAATTAACTGTTAAAAGTGAAGGTGAACTCTTCTAAACAAATGCGTATCTCATATGGTTTTGTTAATAAGCTTCATACAGGGAAGACACTAGGCTTTCAAAATCCCGGGTCCCTGGGACCCATGACTTTTAAAAAACTGGGTCCTTTTGAAAAAAAATGGGTCCTTTACATAAATTTTTAAACAAATATAATCTTTCTGAAAAATACTTAATAGATTATTAGTACATGAATTATAACAATTATAATGCTGTAATATGCTAATATTGAAATATAATAGAAAAATAAAATAAAACAAAATCTAAATTTATGTAAAATATTTTTATTAGTGTGCTTCCCTCTCTACTTATTTACACTGCTTCCCCCTCTACGTATTTTACAAGACTGAAATATCTTATGTGCTCTTATAATTACATCTTGGGAATTTGACATATCTGGCCCTTCAAGTGTAATCATCATTAATGTTTTCAGTTTTCCTTCAGATATCCTATTTCGAGCACATGTCTTTATTCTTTTCATGGCTGAAAAGCCTCTCTCAGCATCAGCTGATGAAATTGGCAATACTGAGGCTATCTTTGCTAATTTAGAAAATTCTGGAAATTCATCACTATACTGTTTGATGAAGATTCTAAGAAAGTCTTTCATACTCATAGATTTAAAGTTTAATACGATCTGTTTAAAATACTGAAAGTTATTTTTAAGTTTATCACCAGAAATCAATTCTCCAAATGTTCTAATCAATAAATCAATATCTTCTGACCCATAATTCAGTAATTCCTCTGAATTC
>NC_092215.1:57623626-57626446 GCF_043381705.1 Parasteatoda tepidariorum | reverse complement strand
TTTATGTCATTCCATGCATTATTTACTTAGCAATACAGAAATACTAAATAAAATTATATTAGCGAATTCTGCTACCTTCCATTTTTCTCCTCCTTACTCCAAAGTATATCTTATGTTCAGCTGATTTTTTTGAATATTTCAAACTTAATTAGGAAATAATATTTTATTGCAACTTTTATTGATATTTTTTTCTTTTATTCATACAATGGGTTTTCTGACAAATTTTATATGATTAATAATTTTTAAGTCTTCAATTTAAAAATGTACTCTTAATTTTTTTTAAAAAATTGGGCTTATTTTATCAAAATCTCAATTTAATTTGTTAGTTCATAATATATATATATATTTTAAATGTGTGACTTAAGCCATTTGTAATTTCGCAATTATCAGTCATTATTTATATTCTGAAATTATATAATAAAAACCACACTATATAAATATAAAGTTATATATTTACATTTGAACTAAGTGGAAATTTTAACTTAACACTCCTCCCCCCTCCTTATAATTCCAAAATAAAATTGTTCAATTTTTAAGTTGTCATTTTTTGCAATAATTGACACAATAAGGAACATAATTTAAATATATTCAAATTACTTACTTCAATAGATTTACACATTTTTTCTTCCACTGAAATTAAACGGAGAAATACTTACATAACTTTATTCTTTTAGTATTTGAAATTTTATTTAGCAAAACACCTAAAAACGAAACTCAAACGCAAGTTAGAAATTTTTCCAGGGAATGAAATCAGGAAAGCAACTAATATCATGAAAATTGCTAATATTTTTTTTATAATGTTAAAATAACTTTTATGGGCACATCAGAAATTTTCATAAATTCGATAATTATTTAAAGGTGTTATGTTCTATTAAACTAACAATCTTTGCAAAAAATTTACAGCTAAAATAATGCAGCTATTAATGTTCAGCTAAATTTTAAATATTAATATTTACAAAGAATATACAAACCTTTCACAAAGAATATACAAACCTTTCAGGTGAAAGTTTAAGCATTATTCTTTTCTACATTGATTTGGAATTTTCATTAAAATGTAAATATTATTCAGCTTAAAGTCAAAGAAATTTTTTACAATTATATTATTTTAAACGTGATAAAAATAAAAAAGCAAACTTTTTGTCTCAAATGAATAGTCATGTGAAAATTTTCTACGTTTAAATGTTATTAAGCTTAAAGTCAAAGAAATGTTTACAATTAGAATTATTTGACAATTATATTCTAAACATGATAAAAATAAAAAAGCAAATTTTATATCTAACATTTCAATTGAATAATCAGGAGAAAATTTTTGAAATTAAAATAATATAAATGCTTACAATTTTGAGATAAACTTTAAAATCAGCGTTAAAAAAAATTGCTTCCCTTATCATGCCGTCCGATTAAAATAACCAAAATTTAAATATATTCAGCTGTTTTCATGACACTTAAGCACTCATAAAGATTTGTTAACGTTACATTTTATCAATACAAATATCATACAATACAAATCAAAATTTTAAAATGATGAAGATTTATTACTAAGTCGTAGAAAAAATTACACACTACAGTAATGAAGAAAAAAATCTAAGATAAACATAATTATTTCACAGCATAATAATTTTATTGAAAAGCAAAACTCACTATAAAATAAACTTCATCCAATTGTAAATGCAATACATTACCTTCATTGTTTAAAATTAACGTCAATAACCTTTTCATAAAACACAAATTAAAAGTACATAATTGTTATTAAATAAAATAACTTTTTTTTCATGACTTTAGAAATATCTGATACAGTTTGAGTTTATTCATCCAATTGTAAGTCTTTATTTACTTGAAATTATATTTCTAAGCAGTAATTAAAAGCTTTCATGAAATGTTCATGTGTATATGAAATAAATATAATAATGTGTGTAGGAAAAGTCACATGAGGACTTTTCGCTATGGCAGATTTATAGCGGTCCTTGCTGAATATCCACACTGGTTGCATCATTCACTGTAAGGATCAAACTTAGAACTACCAGCTGTCCATTATAGTGTGTGCAGTATCCAATTCTTCTCAAATATTGAATCGGCTCTGAGAAGAGGTTTCTTTTGAAATCAATTTCCTCATAGTAGATTTTCCTAAAGATGAAGAGCTATATCTGTAATTGTAAAAGAAAATTAAATTTACAATGGAGAATCCAAATTTAAAATTATAAAACAATGAATATTTATTTTAAACTTAAATTATTTAATTTGAAAATGTTTTTAAAAAATTGTAATATCCTTTACAATGAAATTCAATGAGTAAATTGCGGTATCGATACTTGCATCAAAAAATCTTGGTAGAGCCACACGAAAAGCAAAAAGTAAAACAGTGGGAAGGTAACTCATAAACACTCTCAAGCAAACTATCGTATGTCTTTATAAAAAAAAAATAAAAATTCAAACTGCAAAACTCTTTAACCCCTTTTATTAGACCTGAAAATAAATACTCGCTATGTGGCAAGTCAACAAAAAAAAAGTGTGAAATAAACAATTGCTTACTTTTTTCCATTGCTTATTTTAAAAATCGATTAATGTAAGAGAATGCCAATGTAAAAAGATACTATGAGAATTCAAAATCATCAATTCAGGATTGAAAAAAATCATTTAGAAAGAGAATTCTTTAACAATTCACATATTTCTAAGTTGTAATATATATATTAAATAGGGTCGTCGGGCTACCGAAGCGGGGGTGCCATCCCCTCTGCAGAGGATCAAAATTGTGATGGCATGTCTTCGGATCATCCTCAGGGATGTTTCCCAGACCGTCGCCAATAGCCCATTGTGCAGCTC
>NC_092215.1:57615831-57622056 GCF_043381705.1 Parasteatoda tepidariorum | reverse complement strand
TATACGAGCCTATACTACTACTAATTTATTATTTTTATGATACTACTTTAAGGTTTTATGTATCTATCATTGAAATTTATAAAGTTTACTAAAAAATACTCAATCATAAATACTTTTGAAGTTAAAAATTTCATTCTCACTGACTACCACAAACAATATCGGCGACTGTGAACAATCGTGAAGAAGTTATACGAGCCTATACTACTACTAATTTATTATTTTTATGATACTACTTTAAGGTTTTATGTATCTATCATTGAAATTTATAAAGTTTACTAAAAATTAATGAATCATAAATACCTTTGAAGTTAAAAATTTCATTCTCGCTGACCCTCTATGATAATGGCGGCGACTGAGTATTGAGTATAGTAAAGTGCGGCGTGCTCTGTGCTTTCGCTTATTGGCGGCGACTGTAAACAACCTTAACTCAGCCTACTTCTGCCCTGCTAATATTACCTTGTGCTTTTTCGCATAAAATTACATTGGCTAAAAATTATATTTTTATTAATATTTCATTTATTGTTTTCTTTCATAAATAATTGTTTTTTTATTAATAATATGGGATAACCTTTCACAAAAATGTGGCACTGTACCAAAAGTAATGAAATAGATGATTATTTTGAAAGTTCGTATGTTACTATTAGAAGATAGGATTCAAGAGTATTGCGTTTTCTAGCACAGCAGTATTATATTGCATCTTTCTGATATTAGATCATATCTCTTTGCTACCTGGGACATGTATACTGCCAATAACATTTCTATAAGATGTATACTGCCAATAACATTTCTATAAGATGTATACTGCCAATAACAATTCTATAAGATGTATACTGCCACTCTTTCACTTCAAATTTATACTCGGAAGAAAGTTTTATATTCTTTTTTTACTGGACAAAATTTGGTTGTTTCAATGTATGACTTTTATTTTATTAAATCATATTGCTTTAAAAATTTGAAAATGTTTCTTAATATTTTTTTTAACTAAGCATTTAAGCATTCAGAGTTTTTTAATATTTTATTTTCCTCACTTTTATTAAACAAAACATTTTTCACTTTCATAAAAAAAAATTTTTTAATATTGCATTTTTGCAATTGAATTTTATAATTGTGTGAAATTTCTTACATTTGCACAATAAACTGCTCAGATATGGTCCAAAATGAAAAAAGAGAAATTGAGAGACTGAAATTTTGATCACTTTCCTAATTCAACTGTTAGTGTTTCTGAAATTGGTATATTCACCTCATATATATAAAGCGCTGCATCTTAATATGAAAAAAAAAGTTTTATTAAAAAAAATGTTTTTTTTCCTCTTTTTTATAAGGCTACATTTATAGTTTATATTTAATATTTTTTTTAAGGAAGTCATGGAAATATGAAAGTGAGCTACACTTGAAAGAGCTTCACTTCAAAATGAAAAAAATAAATGTTTTTAATGTATTAACAAGGAATAAGTAGAGAGGGATAAGTTGCTATAGTTGTGAAATACTCGCGTTTTATTAATTAACGGTTAATAACTAAATACCTGAATATTTTTTAATTTAACTAAAATTTCAATAGTTTTCTTTTTATTTTTTTAAATTTTACAATTTTTTTTTTAAATTTTACAAATTTAAGCTTACATTAGCAGAGGTTGACTTCTTTTAACAGAGAAGGAAACTTTTTTCAGTTGAACATCTCTGAGCTTAAATTCTCCAGAGCAAGGCTGTTTTAAATATTACTACTTCTACTCATTGAACTAATAATTCTTCAAGGACTTGATCTTGCCTCGGGATTCCCTCTATTCTTCACAGTTCTAGGTCTTGGGCTCCCAATGTTTTAAATATTCTTTATTAATAGAAATATCATCTAAAATAACAATAGTTATCGACTTATTTTTCTCAATATGATCACACCATCTTGTGCACCATTAAAGAATTAATAAAAACATTTTGAAAAAAAAAATTACAAAATAATGATTTAGCTATAAATAATTTTCTTAAGTATTACCGTCATGTAATGTGTTCTGAAAAAATGTGAAGTAAAATTATAATCAAAAACCTTAAAAAGTTTTCTCTCTTTACAAAGTGAAAAAATTGCTGCTTTTGTGATCTTATGTAATAGTTTGTTCTAATTTTGTTTCAGAACAAATGTTATCCTTCTGTTAGAAATGTAAGGAATGAATCTCCTCTGGATCTAGCTTCGCAATATGGTCGTTTGGAAATTGTGGAATGCTTATTGAATTGCCATCCTAATTTATTATCTGACATAGTTCGTTGCCATTCACCACTGCATTTGGCTGCTAAAAATGGCCATAAGCATGTTGTAAAAACACTATTAGATTCTGGATTTGATATTAATTACATGGTAAAAATTTTAATCTTTGCTCTTGAGTGTACTGTAGATTTCATAATTTCACTTGATTTTCTAATCATGTTTAAATTGTTCTAACAATGTGCTGTGAGAGAGAAAGTAATAGTTCCCTTTTAAACCTTTTAATAAATTTCATTAAATTTGAATCCATATTCAGGAATTTAGAATATGCAGATAATATCTGCTATATTTTATTGGATCAGAAAATAATTTATAGGCAGTTCTGTTCTATGGATACTGAGAAAATTTTCTTAGTGTTGTAATTTAATTGCAAAACAAAATTTTTAATGTTAGACATCAAGTATATATTTTTTTAGTGTATTAAAGTGTTTCAATTTATTATTTTTAGACTTGGGTGCAATATAAAAACTTACCCTTATTTACCTCACCAAAATCATAAAAGTAATCGCATAATTGTATTTTGACTCTTTAACTGTAAAATCTTAGGATAGAAACAAATACATTTCTTTTATAAGCATTTCTTCTGTGTTTAATAGTGTTGTTAGAAATCAGTTTTTGTTACTGAATATCATACAGATTAAATAAAATGTTCACTTTTGTAAGCCATAAAGCTATTTTCATTTGCTACTTAACTGACTCATTATTGAAATATGTGTTTTGAAAGCGTTTTAATTTTTAGACAGACATTGGAACAGCTTTGCATGAGGCAGCTATGTATGGAAAGCTAGAAGTTGTAAAGTTGCTCTTAGATTATGGTATATATTTTTCTAAGAATTTCTTGAAAGTATTTTTGGGAAATACATGTATAAATTAGTATGTTATATTTCTAACCATATTTATAAGCTATTCTCAACTTAACACAGTTCATCTGATAATATCACAGTTCATCTGGTAATCTGATCCATAACATAATTGTATTAATTAAACTATGACTATTAAAAATTGGAAGGCGTCTACAAATATTTGTGAGGGTCTCAATATCTCATAATTTATAACAAAAAAGATTTTTGGAATTTTCCTTTTCCATGTTAGCAAATACATATGTTTATTATTTTATTTCTTATTTATTTTTTGATCAAGCAACCTTTTAATTATCGTAAAAACTTGGACACAGGTATTAAAATTAGATTTGTGCTTATTGTTAGAAAAAAAGTTGTAATTTGTTTGAAAAAGAAAAAAAAAGGAGAAAAAAAGTCTCATTACTTTTATTTAATAATTCTCAACTAAATAAAATACAAAGAGAGCTTTGTACCTAACATAACCTACCATACACTTAAAGTTTGTTAGTATCAAATACACAATTAAGATGAATTCTCAATCATTAATATATATTTCCCTTTAACTTTTGCAAGCAATTTTGCTACTTATTGTTTTACATATGTGATACTATTTATGGTTCAGAACCCAGCAGTGCTTTTGAAACAATCCATTCTAAGATATTGAGCAAGCATAATACATAACAGTAAATTTACTGTCAAATTAAGCCTTTTATCTCATTTTTGAAGTAAATCTTCATCTGAATTGAATCAGTTACCACCAACTTCACGTGCTGTTCTGCAGTTGATAATTATTAAGACAAAAACTAAATTTTTTGTCACAATCAGAGCTATCTAAATTTATGGGCACACACAGGCACTGTTTGCAGGTCTTAGATTAACCTGGGATCTGTATAAATTTTAAAGTAAACAAATGTCAAAAGAATTTAAGAAACATCGTGTCTTCAAGTTAAAAAAGTAGTACTAAGTAAAAAGATAACCTTTTTTTTTTTTTGGATATTTATTTATTGCCTTTCTAGCATTCTCTGTTAAGGGTAGTTCTGTTTATGATCAAGGATCTACTCTAGTTAAAGATACAATTATTTGCCAGGATGCATTCTGTATTTATTTTATAATTATTTCTAACAATTTCTTCCAAATTTGAATTATAAAAACCCGTAAGAAGTAGTTCAAATATTGCAAAAACATCCAATGGAGAGAAGGAGTTTTATGTTATGCTTATTTCTGCTGACAGGGGATGAGAATGGGTAGGACCAATGTTTACATAAAACATTAAAATCCCCATATTTTAAAAATTTCCTTAAAAGGCAAAATGATAAGTGTAACCAAAAATGTTATATGTGGAAAAAATTCACATTTAGAATAAAAAGTAAATTTAGGGAAAAGAAAATATTGGAAAAAAATATCTTTGAACAGTTTCAGATTTCAAGAGTTTTGAACACTAAAGAAAAACACAAGAAATTCTCAAAGAATATTTTTCTCAAAATTTTACAAAACATCTTTTATTTAAATTTAATCATAAAATGTTGATTACGTCACTAATAGTCGTAAGTTCAAGCAGAACCAAAGGGTTGCTGTATCTTTATTACATAAGCATAAGAGGGAATTTGAATGGTTAGCGATTTGCTGTTTTTTGTTGACAAGCAGGAAGAGGGAGGCCAATATTGCTGCCAAAAATATGCTTATAATATTTGAATGCCCCCTAACAGTTAATCTTAGAACAGTTTTTGAAATATCAAATCTTGTATTTAATAGCCTGAATAAAAAAATATGTCATTTCAAATGTTTTCTTTTGAGTTTGCATAAAAATTATATTCATGTGCAAAACAGTGTAAGAAAATTGTCACACCTGAAGAAAATTCAATGATTTTCATATGATGTAACTTATTCTAAATGCTTTAGTGTAATTCGTTTAATTTTATGTTTTGTTGATAATTTCTAACTTTTCCTAGGCGTTGATCCTAATCTAGAGAACTCTCGAAAACGAACAGTGTTTGATATCCTTGAGGATTTGAATACTTCAATAGCTAAGCAAATTGAAGATGTCATCAAAGGTATTTGAAAGAATTTCATTTGAATTTACCGAAAATAAGAAAGATATTATCAGGGGTGATTGTATTCCAGATGTACCTCGGAATTCCGGGTTTTTTTATATCATCCTTCCCGCTCTATAAACTAGGAGCAGGGCATGTGATTTTTTCATTGAATTCTGTGTATCTCAAGACCATTGATTTGTGGACGTTCACAAATTAAAACTTATAATCCGACAAAATTTTTACTGCAATCTAAAATTTGAAGTAAGAGTTAAGATTTAAAGTAAGAATTACAAGTTCTGCATTTTAAATTTAAATTTTGAAATTTTCGCTGAATCTCCTTAATTGGAAGTTATTATGCACATGATTTTGCCAAAGATTTTTTTTTGCGGGAGGGGTTTAGATTTATTTTTTTAAAACTTGAAACTACGTAGAAATCTGCTAATAGCGCGATTTATATTCTCATGATTTTAATATCAACATTGATTTTCGTATTTACTTGATTTAAAAGCTACACATTATGAATCTTATTCATGAGGTTTAAAATTGCACATAACAATTTGTATTCGGGTGATTTAAAAATCCAACATCGCTATTCGTATTCACACGATTTAAATATCCAATATCGCGATTCTTGTAACAACTCTTGTTGATTTTTTCTTGAATTATTTACTATGAAGGTGTGATAGTCTTGATTAAAAAGTAATTTAATTATAAATGTTAGTTCAAAAAATTATATTAAATATGAATAGTATATAAATTAATATCTTGTTATTGAGTTTTTGCGTATAAAATTTTCACTTTGTGTCGCAACCATCCCTGTAATCAGGGATGAGATTTTTCCGCTTTTTAGCGGATTTCTGCTTTTTTCACTTTTATCTCTTAAATTTCAGCTTTTTTATCAAAAATTCAGATTTTCTAAAAATTTCATTTTTTTAAAATAAGTATTCCGCTTTTTCAGAAGATTCACCTATTTTCAAAGAGAAACAGAAAATTCTAATTACATAGCTACCAATCCTTTCTCATTTTTACTTATTTTGCCTATTTTCTCCCCTTTTACACGCAGCAGATAAGATTTTCCGAATTTTTTACCCGCCCTCCAGAT
>NC_092215.1:57597563-57614910 GCF_043381705.1 Parasteatoda tepidariorum | reverse complement strand
CCAATATAATTTAAAAAGTAATATTACTGATATATTTGCTATAAATCACATAACAGTATTTATTAAAAGAAACGAAATATTAATATATATTCTCAGTAGTTTTAATTTGCTAAACCAGGTAGTTTTTCAAAAAGTAATTGTGTCTTTAGTGAACTGAGGAAAAATATAATTTCCAGCTTTATTTTTGCAATTGGTAATTTTTTTTCACTAACTGTTAAGTATCAATGTAATCATTTTTATAATAATAGATTAGTGCACAGTTGTATGTCAACACATTATTTATTACCTTAAACTGTCTGGAATTTATTATTAAAGGGTTGCGCTTGCGTTAAATTTACTATCGTGGAAATTCAGCTTTTTTGCGTTTTGGCTAATCTCATCCCTGCTGTAATATATAACTTAAGTTTCCTATGCCTCATACCATAATAATAATTTGAATGTTTTGTCGAGGTATAAAAGTGTTTACATTTATTTATAATAATCGTTATTACAAATATTTTCTTAAGTAGTTCTATTTAATAAGTTGAATTTGCTTGAATCCTCCTTCCTTGACCTGGGCAATGATTTGTCAGAGTTTGGAAACTTATTTTTCTCTATATATTTTGTAGCTTCCTTACTTTTTTTACTTTGTTCTTGTTTAGAAGTCTAAACATGTATATTTATCCTAACAAAACATACTGTATCAACAAAACACTGTTATTATACTGTATAACATAGCATTCATTAAAAAAAATTTTTTTTCATTTATTCAAAGTTTTATTTGTGTATAGATCACATGACTTTAATAAAACTTGATGTTGAAAGTGATGAGTCTCTTGAACCTGTTGCACCACCTCAAGGGTATGTAATGGGATCACACCCTGATTCTATATTAAGTGACAGGTGTAGTCTGTCAGAAATTACACCTCCTCGTCAGTTTTGCTCACCATCAATTGATGAAAGTTTATATGATGTACCACCACCTCCAAAGTTAGTTAACAAAAATACGTCGAGGTAATTTATTATATTTTTTCATTGGTTTTCTTTGAAGTAATGGTAGCATATCCATGATTAAAATATTTTACAACCATGACTTATGATTAAATTTTATAATACAGTAGAAAGTCGCGTATCCGGAATCGGCGGGACTTTCCGAAGTCCTATATTTGATTTTTTCGTATAATTGACCTCCAAGGTAAACAAAGCTTAAAATGATCTGAATCTAAGAAGCAGAAAATAAATAAACATTATTTTTCGGGCAATAATGTTTTAGTATTAGAATGATATCTAATCAGTCATAAACAAAATATTAGAAAAAAAATAATTATTGCTCTTCTAAAAATAAATATAGAAAACGAAAAAAATTCCCAGTTATGAAAATATTAATTGTTCTCTCCACCATTTTGAACTAGAACGAGTCAAGCAAGAAGGGGAAATTCCCGTCATTCAATAAGGTGGTTAGGTGGAGAAGAAAAATTCATTTCCTCCTTACTTGTCATTCAAGTTGAGGGCGGGGTAGTGACAAATTCTTATTTTCTCTCCCATCATTGGCTATCAATCAAGCATAAAGGCGTGGCATGCTAATTGGATTCTCTTTATTTTTTCTTGTGTGACTAAAGGGGATCCCCCTCCACTTTAACATTCAAAAAGGTTCCAGGAAATGCCTCTTTTACTAGCCAGCTGCATAGGAAAAAAGGGGGAGGGAGGGGACTCAGTTGTGCTCTTTTGCAAACAACCCCCCCCCTTTCCTGCATTCCAGAGGAGGAGTGTCATGGTCTTAGTAGATCTTCTGTTCTCTCTTCTGTTGATTTATGGGTTCAATGATCTCTAGAAGCTGAGAAGGGGAAAAACCTGTCAAAAGACTTTGTTTTTTTTTTTAAAAGGAGAGGGGAAGATAAAGAAATGTTTGTTTATTTTGATTGTTAAAAAGTGTCCGGGAAATCGACCCTTCCGGAAAAGGGACGTCCGGATATGGGACGTTACACTGTACATTAAAATTTGTTTATTTATTATTATTTTTTCTTCAGAAATGCTATATGTAATTAAAAATCATTATTTATTTTCATTTTCACTTATGGTCTTTTATGAAGCTTAATTTTATGAAAACAATATAAAGGATAAACATTTATAATTATTCTGACTATGTATTGTAATGTGAAAACTAATATCTTTTTTTCCTGTTTCGGTTTCTAATTTGTATTGTTAATAAATAAATATATTTGTGGAACTTCTTTCTTACAAAGATAAGTGCAAAATAACTCCCAATTTAATACAACTCCAACAGAGATAACTCCAATTTTAAAAACTTACCATTTAGCTCTTAATTATTATGATGTATAGACATTTAATTTTACATCTGACAATTTTACACTAATGATGTTTTATAAATATATTTTCAATTACAAACAATTTGTAATTATTTATTTTTGTGCGAGTTGTGATAAATTGTTTATATATGATCTTCTGATTACTTATTTCTGTGTATATTTGTGTATTGTGGTTTTGTCTTCAAATTTGAAAAATGCTTTTGCATTTTAGGCAGTTATATATATCTTGCTTAAACTATTTCTCTGTTAAAATGATCATTTAAAAAATGTGAAATAGAAAGTAACAATGTTAAAGCATTACATGCATCATTTTTTTTTCAATAAATTTGTAATTTCCAATTTTAAATATAATAGTTTTTAATTATCTCAAATAAATAATACTCTTTTTTTTAAGGGAATCAAATAATACATAAAGATTAAAAAAGAAATTAGCGATTGGCTGTCAGTGAAAAAATATGAATGAACTTTTACACATGCTATTTAAATATTTCTTTATTGTTTGCAAAATTATTATTTTTTTAAGTAATAAATTTTAATTTTTCTTTGTTTTTATTTTAAAAAAACAATTGAAACTTTAGATCTTTCCATAGAAAAATATGTAAATTAATATGGTATGAAAATTTTATGTTTCCTAATTCATTTTTTTTCATCTAATATTAAACAATAAAAAGCAATAAATAATTATTAAACATTATTGTTTGCTTGAAATTATTTTTGGGTAAACTGGTTTCATGAGTGGGTGTAATTTTTTTTTGAAATTGCGCAGTTAGTTTTAAAGATGTGACCAAAAACTCAAAAAGGGAAGTTAGCATCCAGGGGACTAAATTTTTATCTGCTCTCCTCACTAAAGTATTAGGGTTACGATTTCCAGATTGTGGCTACCTCCCATATTTTAAAGGTTAAGAATCCAAATATGTAAAAAAATGCATATTTATTCACGTGAAGTACATTTTTTTGTCTGATTTCGTAATTTAATTAATAATTAGCATGAATTAGTTAGTATATTTGAGGTCATCCCTGAAACCATTAAGATTGACACAGTATGGTAAAATTTGATCATTAAAACGCAAGTTATTCAGGATATCTTTTATTTTACACACTGTACAATGATTCATTTTAAGAGAAATTTTTTCTCTACTCCCGGTTCCTAAACAATCTATGGTACCAATTCTCAAATTTAATCTGGAAAATAATAAAGTCTTTCCAATAAATGTGCCAATTAAAGGAGTCATTAATATATAAAATTTTCTCCACAATTCTATTCAAGCACTACTCTGCTAATTTATTTTAATATTAAAAAAGTTAAAGTTGGACGTGGAATTCTGCTTTTTTTTCCCAATTTTTAAATTTTTGACAATTCTCCAAGAATGTAATTTTTTGGGGGCTAATTATTACAGACCTCATAACTGCCGAAACCCAAGCCTCTTGAACAATAGTCATACTTGGGACGAACTTTAACTTTTCCCCCTTGCAGTAGCCTCCTGAGAAAGAATAATCATCAGGAGAAAATGGGTGAAGCTTCAGCAGGTGAGCATTTGCCTTGACAACCCCGACTTCCGCTGTGGAGCGGAAAAGATGAGGTTCTTGTTCGCTGAGTTTTGAGCAGCTTTGTTTCAATCCAATATTTAATCCAGGGTTTTCCTCATTGGTGCAACATGTATTGAATTTGCACATTGGTACATCATTCTCTCAACTCCGCTAGTTCTTATATTTGGCCATTCCTGTGCTTGTCTGTGCACATATTTGTTTTTTGTTTACTTGTGTCCTTTTCACATGGTTTTTGGTAGATGAATGTAGTTTAACAATGGAAGACAATGTGATAGATAAAAACAAAGTGCTTACGACTGATGCTGCTGAAAAAAATTAACTCAAGTTTGATTAGTTAAATAAAACAGTCAAAGTGACTACAACTGTTAGTAACAGTCTATCAGAAGATATTGAGGTGAAAGTTAGAGACTTCAATTTAAAATGATTGACTGGCAATTAATTTAAAAGGATGATTATTAAGCCTTAAATATTGCTTAATTTTCTTTAATAAGGTAGTGGTGAACGAAATATATTTAAGAAAAATTTAAATTTCACTGTTTCTACAACTTTTAATATAAAATAAAAAATCTCTTGGCAAAGTTAGAAGTTTTGTTTTTATTCATCTTATTGATATCACAGTATTACATAGAACACCCTCCTGTTTCATGCCTCCCACTTTCATGATTGTAATTAGAACTCACTGCTTCTAAAACTTCTAATATAAAATAAAAAATCTCCCGGCTAAGTTAGAAGTTTTGTTTTTATTTATCTTATTGATATCACAGTATTACAGAGAACACCCTGTTTCATGCCTCCCACTTTCATGACTGTAATTAGGACTGATCAAATACTTGCACCAAGGAAAAGCAATAATGTAATTTGATACTCAGAATTATTTTAAATTCTTCTTCAGCTAGTAATAAAGAGAAATTGAAAAAAAAAAAAAATAAGAGTAATGAGGTGAAACTGTGTACCTTGATTCTGGTGAAATTAGGTCTGCTTTTTAGTATGTGAATACTTAATTTTAGTGTACCTTAACACTAAAAATTGGGGTAATTAATTTGCACCAAAGTAGTGTTCCACTACACCAAGGACCAAGGCTATTCTTTAACACTACTTAGTGTATAATAGTCGCCACCATTTTTGTTATTCAGTTAGTCTAAGATTTATAATTACTGTAAGATAGGATGCAGTAATAGTCAGTAAAGCTATTTTCCTGGTACAATATAAAGGAAGTCATTTATTTAGGATACCTATCTATACTGATTTTTAAAATAAAATTTGTTTATTAATCAATTTACACACAGCACAAGAGAATATTAATATGAATTCGAACTAGGCTTAATAAAACCTGAGTGAATAGAATTTAAATATTGTAAAATTATTTAATACAATTGACAGATTTATGTAAGTATTAAGAATTATTGTTTCATTTTCTGCTCTGAATTGATGGCCATTTACATGGCACTAGAGTTTCTGAGCGACATTTGACCGAAGAAATCAGGATGAAACATCTACTAAATTGGGGACCAAAACGGAATTATAATTATTGAAAAACTCAGGGCCCTATCTGGTTCTTTTATACTTCATCTGCTATGGATTCCATCCCATGTGAATTTTAAATAGAATGATACTGCTGATGGCCTAGCAAAAGAGGACACTTCCAATATTCAGGCTAATTCAGAACCTCTGATGATCCTTGAGCTGTACTTGAAAAACAAGGCTTCTATAAACACCTTTTGGAAACCACATCCATAATATCTTAGTGGGAGTCATAAAGCTTTAAAGGTGACCATAGAGATCACTCTGCTTTAACTTAACTATACACTGGACTGGACTCAATTGTCTACTGGACATTTTCTCATATTGCAAAGAAATTTCCAGTTTGCACTAATTGTAGTAAAGCAGAAGCTGCTTTGCAATGTCTGATTAACTGTGTTAACTTAGTATACGAGGACCTTCTGAAGAGACTTATGCACGTTTTGGAGATATTTAAAGTTAACGAACTCATGGATCTGATTCATATCAGAGGAATGAGTGTCATAAAATATTATGAGAAACATAAATATCTTTATTATACAACTAAAAGCATGCATATCTTTGATAATGGTTTACTCATAGTTTGTCATATCACCCCAGCAAGAAGATTGAAGTTACTTGGCAAATAATTGACCGCAATCAATATTCTTGATCAATCAGTAAAGCGGATTGAAACTTGGTAATAAATAGGCTATCTTAGCTATCTTTAACTAATCTTACCCCTCTTCCCTTATGTATATATATCTGTATATTTCACGTTAGTTTATAATTTTACCTTTGTAAATCTTCTAGCACATTTTTTCCCAACAGGAATATTACGCATCTCAGGGGTACATCATAAATTATTTTTTGTATGCCTGGCATATTTAAGGTCATGTGAAAATGGAGTCATTCCTTTTCTCAAATTTTATTATTTGAACCTTTATTTTAAAAAAATGGAAAACTTTAAAACTAAGGCAACAGTTACACTGATGTGTTTTCTTTTTTTAATATATATGGAGGTTTAGACCGAAAAGAAAATTTTTTATTGGTGAACTCATAGTTAAAATTTGTCTTTAATGATAACTAAGGTGTCATTACTGAGGTGTAAGTTTTTTTTCAGCACCTCATCACTAAATGGTGCTGAAATAACTATTTAACTGTAAGACTATATCTTCTTTGGTTTTATATAAGAGAAATTATTACATTTTGCTATTTTTATTCCGAAATCATGTATAGCATATTCGTTGTTTGTCATTAGCAAGTTTATTATGACTGAAATAAATAATTAATAAATTTAAATTTGCTGAAAAATTTATTAAAAGTTTGGGGTTATATTAAGAATAAATATTGAATAGCTTTTATTTGTTGTAATTAAACTTTCTTTATTATCTATATAAGTCTTTCAAACTATTCTCTTGGATTTAGCAATAAAATAACTTCATATGAAATAAATTTAAACAGATTTTAAATTGCATTGTCAGTGGATGCTCTACAGTAATGCTTTCAATTTTCGACATTAATTAAATATATAACAGAATCTCTGTGCTATTTAGATTTGGGATTTTCATAAAAATATTCAATTCTGGAGTTAATGCCAATAACTGTCACTTTTTTAAAGTTCTTAACTTTTCTTGATTTTGTTCATTAATATACTAAGTATAATTTTAATATGGACCTAAACCTATATAATCTCAAAACCTACTATATATTTTATTCATATTTATGAGTTAATTGCAACTAATTGAATTAAATATTGTTTCATTTTAGAGTAAATGACAGCTTGGATTCTCTTACTGCTTCACATTCTCAAGATTCTTGCTTTGATCAAACTTCCTGTAGTAGCTGTAGTCCATCTAAATGTGATTCATCTGTTTATGAAAACAATATTTATCAAAATGTTGATTCTGATAGTCTTCTATATGAAATTCCACCTCCACCATCTTTTTTTGCTACAAAGCGATTTTCTGATCCATTGCAGCAGTGCTCTATATATCAGAATGAAGAAAAAGGTGAATTTATATTTTTAAAGAGAACTAGGTATAGAGAGAACATAAAAAGCAATGAGGACTCTGCAATAAATGAAACAGAAACAAGAAATTCCAAAAAAGAATTGCACAGGGTTCCCACGGTCCTTAAAAGTCCTTAAAAACTGCTTAGTTTTTATTTTGAAAATTAAGGGCCCTTAAAAGTACTTAATTTTGNCGGAACGATCGGGTCCATCGCTATTCCGGATAACTGATTTTTCCGGTTTTCTGAATCGCTACTAAAAGCCGTTTTTTTTATTGTTAAACCCAACTAAAAAAAAAAATTGGAAATTATCTTAAAACGAAGTAATACACTAATGATTATTTCCAAAATGATGGTAAGGTAAACATCTTTCAAAATAGAAAGAAAAATCCTAAAATCATGAGGAAAAAAAATTTTTTTTGTTGAAAATGGCGGGGAAATGTATCGAATTTCATTCCGGTTTTTTGGTTTTCCGGTTTTCTGATTTCCGGATAACGGGCTCTGTACAGTGCTAAGTTATTTTTGAATATTGCTATCATGGTTTTGATTAATTTTTTAAAGTTATTATAGGTGGAGAACCAATTTCTTTCAAAATTTGTGTTTTAGTTTTAAAAAAAATTGCATAAGCTAGCATGATGTCTTTTTTTGAATTTTTAAGCTCTAAATTTTTTGTATCTTTTCTTTTTCATATTATATTGGCAAAGTTACTTGTACTCAAGTTTTCTAAAAAAATTTTGAAAATAAGTTATGATACTTTTTTACACTTCATCTGTCAGAGTGTTTGCATTTGCCATTATACTAAAGTTAAATCATTACTTTAAAAACAAAGACTACCATTTAAAGAGAAATTATACAATAAATATGTACATACTAAATGCACAATTATCATGTTTGGTCAGTAATATTCATAGCACTTTTCATGTTTATTTATCATTCAGTTTAAGCAGTCAGTATTAAACAGAAAATAATTAAGTTGAAAGAAAACTAGTGAATTTTATAAAATTAACACTTTTAATTTTGTGTTCATTTATAAATAAGTTTAAAATGTTTCAAACCTTTAATTTAAAGTAGTATATAAACCTAATTGGAATTTTTCAGATATATTTGATACATCTGAAGTTACAGCTTGGAGATTACAAAACAGCTATATTCCAATGCTACCGTCTAATTCCTGCAGTAACCGTCCTCGGGTATTGCTGTTTTTATACATCCTTTTATATATTTGAATAACCTCTATTATTTGAACCTTTCCTCATTTTACCTCTGTTAACCTAAATCATTTCCAAGTTTTTTAATAAACACATTTGATTTATTTTTCCATATTATAGTCTAAGAGCCTTTTTTGTTATGTAACACTAACTTCATATGTATTTTCTCACTCACAAGGAGGAATGGTCCATTTATCATAACGCTTATCTGTTGTAAATAGCCCAGACAACATTCCTACTCATTCTATTTTAAAATCACCTCCATAATCTTAATATGGCCTCTTCTTCCGTTAACCACAATTTTTTTGAATCATTCCAATCTCCTATGTTTATCACTTTTTGATAATTTTATGGCAATGAATTTTATTTGGAAGATAAGGGAAAAAATTATTTTTGTTAAATTTCTTCTGGAGGGCTAGAGAAGGAAAAAGCTCTTCACCATAAGAAGTTCCTTATGGACTTGCAGCAATGAAAAAGATTTCAAGGGTTTTTACTTCCCTAAGTTGTTTTAAAAAAAATCATTAAAATTATTGTTTTTTTTCTATTATTCTAAGCTTTCTTTGTAATAATTCTTTCCATACTTTTTGCAATAATTCTATCCATGCCTTTTTGCAATCATTCTCTATTCTTTTGCAATCATTCTCTTGCATCTTATTAAAGCTTCTAATTCCCTTTTTACTCCTGACTCACCTACATTTAATATAAATGTATTGCTATGATTTTGGCTAAAAGCAGGTGAATAAAAAAGATCCTTTTTTCTATAGTAGAAAAAAAAACGTGTGAAACTTCTTTGTATTTGCAAAGTATGTTGTTAAAGCTTTTAAAATATGATTCTGAAATTACGTATGATTTTTAAATAGCATATGTACTAGATAGTCAACAGTCTTGAGACAACACTTCTTTTATTGCATTTATTTTCTAAAAGTGAAACTATTAAAAATGATCTAACTAACTCCCTGGTATTACAGTCCATGTTGGACCATGCCTCACTAACAATTTTCCTCCAAAGTTGCCTGTCTCTAGCTCTTTGTTTCCAGTTTCGGACTTTCAGAGTCTTAAAGTCTTTTTTCACCTCGTCTAACCATCTCTTGGCCGGTCTTCCTTTTTTCCTTTGGTCCTGGCACTGTCCCTTCAATATCTTCTTAGTGCCTCTGTTTTCCTCCATTCTCTCAAGGTGTCCTAGCCATTGAATTCTCTTTGCTTTAATATAATTTATTATATCTTTTTCGCTTTAATATAATTTATTATATCTTTTTCTTTAAATAGTCTTGCAATTTCAAAATTGTATCGCTTTCTCCACAGATCACCCTCTTTGACTGGTTCAAAAATAGTTCTAAGAATTTTTCTTTCCCAGGTAATCAGCATTTTTTTCTTGTTTCTGGGTTGGAGTCCATGTCTCTGATCCATAGATAACGGTTGGTCTGATTATAGTTTTATAAACCTGAAGCTTTGTTTTCCTCATTATTACTTTTGATGTTAGCAATCTCTTAAATGCAAAATAACTGCGATTTCCAGCATTTAGTCTTTACTTAATCTCTGGCATAATATCATTGTTGCTGAGTTTATAATAATATTCTTGCATGTTTCCCACTTCTCTTCCACTGAAAAATTCTCTGTATTCCCTAGGTACTCATCATCAATCTTCGCATCCAATGCTCTGCCATAGCTATCTTATTTTTTAGTTTCTTTACGCATAATTTCTTCTGCTTTTTTCCCTTGCTGTTTCAGGTCTTTAATATTCTCTGTCTATATTTCATAACAACCAAAAAGTGATCACTATCACAATCTGCTTCCCTGTAGCTTCTGACGTCCATAACATCCGAGGCATGTTTTTTATCAATTAAAACGTGATCGATTTGATTTTTTGTTTCCCCGTCCGGGGAAGGATTCTGTTTCCTTATGAATCCTCTTATGATCAAAACATGTACTTCTAATAATCATATTGTTGCTAGTGGCAAAATCTACCATTCTTACTCCATTTTCGTTGCTGGTTTCATGCAGGCTAAAGCAGCCTGTAGTTGGTCTAAACCAGGGTTCTCTTCCAATTTTAGCATTTAAGTCTCCTAACACTATCTTTACATCATATCTTGGTACCTTTGAAATTTCCTTATTGAGATCTTCATATAACTCATTTTTTTGTTCTTCCTCAGCATCTTCGGTAGGAGCATGTACACTAAACAAGATAATGTTGAAGAATTTAGCTCTCAACCTTAATATACAAATTCTTTCATTAACTGCTCTAAAATCAATTACTTCACTCTTTACTTCTTTTCTCACAATGAATCCCGTGCCGTGAGAGTTTCTAGGTGAGCTGGAACTGTTGAAAATAGTATTTCCTAGATCAGTAATATTGCTCCCTTTCCATCTGACCTCTTGAATTGCCAAAATATCCAATCTATATTTATAGCTGCAGATTTAATAAAATTTGGATATTAATAAAATTTGGATATTATTAAAATATAGTTGTTATATATCATTATTCAAAATAGATAGAAATTATTCAACTTAATGGTAACTTGACTCATGAAATTATAATTAAAATATATGTTTGCTAATTTATCAACAGCCTAAATGATGTTTAATCATGGACTTAAAACAAAATTACCTTTATCTTATAAAGTGTTGAATCCTGAAATATTTAGTAAAGTAAGACAAAAGCTAATTTTCACACATTTAGATAGTGAAAATGGAATAAGACCTTATGTACCATGTTCACTTTTCTAATATTAATTGTAATATTGGAACAATATTGGAATCAGTCTTTCAGTAGAAGATCAGTGTATTGAAATCTTTATGTGTACTTATACATACATCAGTTAAAACCCAAGAAGGGCATAATTCTGTAAAAGTGCTTATTGTAACATTTAATGTGCATTGTTACATTTACTACTCATGTTGTAGTTGGTTCGATTTCTGTATTTTGTCTCTACATAGGTTTTTGCCATATGTTGTTAATGTGTTTTATAGTTAATAAATATTTTGTGATCACATTTTAAGTATGTTACTATTTTCTTACACATTACAAGATCATAGTAGGATTGACATAATTGAAACTAGTTTCTGAATTTAAAATTTTGTGGTAGGATCAATTAGATTACTTTTCTGTCTGAAAAGAGCAAACTACAACACGAAAAATTTAAAGTGAATATTATTTTTTGAAACTAATGCATCAATAGGTTTTTAATTGTACAGTCATGAGTTATATAGACTATTTTGTCTCTTTTTATAGAGATTTTGTTTATGATGCTTATTTTTTATGGGCAACACTGACAACAAGATTGACAAAATGTCAGCTCGTGCTTTTTAAAACAAACCTGTGAGCAAACTGGGGACTCATAAAGCTCTCTATTCAAAACTTAATTTAATTTAAAATCTTAATGACACCTTTCATCTTGTTTTTGATGCATAGTCATCTTTCTTTATTACCTTTGAATGTTTATTTTCCATGCTTAGTGCTTACTACAATGTATTATTCCATGCAGCTGCTTCAATGATATAGTTTTATTATTTAATATTTAACCTTCAATAAAAATTTAATGGTATATTCTTTTTCTAGGCTCCTGCCAAGCCTCCTCGAAAATCAGTCAGTCCACATTCTTCCGAATCAAAATCATCCCAAAGAAGTAGTTATGAATTTTTGTGTTTAGCATCTAGTGGGATGCATGAATGCTCACCAAAGTTCCTTGATAAAAACAAAAATAATTCAAAACTTTTAAATTATTCAAATTCTTACCATAAATCAGATTATGTAGACATGGCCAACAGAGCCATTACAACTTATGAAAATCACAATATTATATGTGCCAATGGACTTGACTTTCAGACAAAAGCACCTGATAAAGAAGATTATAATTATTCGTCGTCCATTAATAAATTTTCTGAAATATTACCTTTAAAATTATTCAGTGATGATTTGAGCAAGAAAGGAAACTCTTTCAACAATCTAATGCCATCTAAAAGTACGCCTGCTCTTCATGCATCACGGCATACTTTAGATCAAGTAGTTCCTACAATTACTAAAGAACTTAGTTTTCAAAAACCAAACTTCCTAAATATTCCTAATAAAATAGTTGAAATTCCTACTAATTATGAGCAACCTCCTACGCCTGATAATCCTCCACCATCTCCAGGGACTGCTGAAATTGGAATTCATGAAAAAATTCATCCTACTGGTCAGGTAAGCAGTATTGCTATTTTCATTAATCCTGTTTTAGATGAAAATACCTAGGGTAGTTTCTAGGTCTTGTCATAACATACTGAACAACAATACATAGTCTTGTCATAACATACTGAAATAATTAAGATTCATATTGGAATTCAGTTTTTCTACCACAAACAATTAACAATAACAAGTATCAGGTACAGTAATGCATGCTCAATATACATTTTATGGTGTATATGCACAAAGCCAATCAAATATCTCATGAACTTTTTTACTGAACCAAAAAAGCCTGATTTTTTTTTTTTTTTTTTTGAAATCTGTCTTTATCTTTAAGTTGTTTTTACCTTTTCATTTTAGTCATATCTCTTAAACTATTTCATGCAAAAAATGATCTTCAATAATTTTTTATTGTTGAATTTTAAAAAAAATTAGAAGAAAAATAATAAATTAATGGAATTCTTATCAAGATTTTGATTATTATTAAATGAAATAAGTTATTGGAAAAATTAAAATAAATGTGTCTCTTTTTTAAAGCATTTTTTTCAACATATAAGGATAGTATTTAAGTAGAAATCAATAAAAAATTCTAAGAGTTATGATCAATAAGTTTTTCAGTTACATCACTGAAGATTATGTTAGAATGCAGTTCTTTCTCCCCCAAACATCTAACAATAACAAATATAAAGCACAGCAATGCATGCACAAAGCCAGTAAAATATCTCATGAACTTTTTCACTTACTGTAAAAAGGCAGTTTCCAGAAATTGCTCCAAAGTGCTAGATTCTCGGTTTTTGTTTGGAATCTAGCGTCCCAGCTAGATGTAACAAGTTTGGTTTCAGGCACTTAGTAGACGATTTTGAAAGAAACCATCAGGCAATCTGAGATTGCTAACAAGTTAGAAGATATAATAAGAACATGAATGGGTTTTTCATTCCTGTTTAGCTGTGGAAACAGCTGATGTGTATGAGGAATGTTTAAAAATAATATCTGATGCATCATTCAAAGGTTTTTCGGATTTTGACTAAAATAATTGTTAAATAAATATTTTAGTTTTAATAAAATGTTTTGTTTTCATTATTCTTTACAAAAGAATTCTTACTTTCTCGCCAATTACATTTACCTGATTGTAATATTTCTACAAAAATAAAAGGTTTTTGCGAAAGGTAAGTTATTTAAAACACAATTTATTTATTTTAATCATTATGTTCTATTTTTATTTCTTTGTTTATATAATCATATTTATTCTTAATTAAATTCAGTAATATTTTATACAGGTATTTGTACATACCTTATTAAATATGATCAATTTTCATAAAAACTCAATTTACATTTCTTTGATGCTACTCTTTACTTTTTCACCTCAGCAACTTGGCAATTTTTTTACAAATTTAATTATAGGCTGAATTTATATCTTATGGTACCCCAAAACGATACAAATTGTACCACATACATGTTTTTATAAATATGTGAAAATTTTCATAATATGAAGAAATTTCTAATTGTTAAGTTTTTTGCTTTTTCTAACAGCATTTTTTCCTCTAGTTTATTTTATCAATTCAAAGAAGCAAAAAACCTTTATATCAATATTCTTTGTTTTCTAAATTAGACATGATAAAATTTATTTGTTTTTAAGTCTGTTGGACTGTCAATGTAGATTTGTCCTGATAGATGTTAAATAGACATTAAATATGCTATCCTCTTCAGATTCTAAAATTATGACTGAAAAGCATAAGCTTTTTAAGTATATAGTACTTATAGAATATATAGTACTTTAGCATATAGTACTTTTTAAGTACTTATAGAGAGTGTCTTAGAGAGACTTAGCTTGAGCAATTCAATTTTTTTCTATTAAGAATTTCCTAATACTGTCCTGAATTCTGAAAACTCCTGAAGTCTTCAAAACATTCCAAGTTGTCGTCATATTTCAGAGCCTTACAGAACCTCAGAGAGAGAGATGGTATTAACCCTTTGATGCATTACTTTTTTCCATCTTTAAAAATTCAACTTTTTCATTGACACTGCTTTTCTATTGCAGAATTTGTTGATCCACAATTTGCAAAGCATTTAACCACCAAGTCTAAATACAAATAGTCACCCCAAGCAGATTTAGATCATTCCACTGTGTTAGCTATTGTGTTCTAATTAACTAATTCAGAAGCATTCATGCTGTCATTAACTTTTGCTATGATTGACTGTTGCGAATATCATTGGTATTCCAGCTTAAACCATTTGAAAATGCCTTGGTTCAAAAGATAAGTTATGGAGCTAGTGACAGAAAATAAAAATAACAATTTCACATTCTTGAACCTTCCAGGTGTTGAGCCTATGGGCAAAATTGGATTGAAATTGTTGTGCTATACACAACTTTTTCATCTAATAATGTAGAAAAAACTATGTTCTTTTATGTGTAGGAAAGCTGGCATCGAAAAGTTCATAAATAGATAAGATTAACTCTTGTAGGGTTAAATTATTTTTATGATAATGGTAGGTCATGTTTTCAAGAAGATTTTTTCTTTCTTTTCTGACCATCTTTTGATTAAAATCTGTTAGCCACACTTCCAAGATTTCAGCTGTTATCCAGGCTTTGCTATTTGACTTCCAATGAATTCGAATTTTATGATAATATCTTTATTTCTAAAAATCAGGGTTCTGAAAGTTATGTCCCTTTCTTGAACAACATTTTGTTTGGGGACCCCATCCCAACGTAAGGCATTTTAGGTTTTTTATTTTAAGATTTAATTTTTAAGTTAATATCATAATTAATACATTACAATAAATATCTGTTAAGGGTCATTCTCACTGAAAAGGTATAAATAGACTAAAAATTTTTCTTAAATTAAAGTAATTAAAAAAGGGATAAAAATTACATAAATGCCTTTATTTATTTTTGTTATATGTCCTTATAATAATGGTAAAGTTTTCTATTTTATTTTTTGCAAGATTTAAAATATTTTAAATTCTGTCTTGTCCACGGAGGAGATGTAATAGTCAACGGAGGAGACATTTTATGTTATAAAATATAAAATGTCAATGAAGACTAATTCATTAATTATTGGGTACAACTGATATGAGTTTAACATTAATAAGTAAATAATGAAATATTTCGTTATTAGAGATGAGCTACTTCCGATTAATCATGCTGCTATGAAGGGAAACATGCATTTTTAAACTAGGTGTGCAATTTTTTAAGTAACTCTTACTGAATATTAATAAATTAAAATATAAAGACTATTGAAATAAAAATTCAGACTCCATATGAAAGTTGAGTGTTGAGTGTTGTCATTTTATGCAAGTTAAACATACTGTCATCCAAATAACATTTTTGTTTTTTTCTTTGCTTCTTGTTATTGTTTCTTTTTTCCCTGGGCACAAACGGCTCGCTCTATCAATTTCTAGAAATTTAAGTACATTTTATCTCGATTTTTCTGTTAAATCTCTTTCTGATACAGATTTTAAAGTTTCATTATGGCATTTAGTAAGCACTTTGCCTGAAGTAATTTTTTTTACCTGATTCCGACACTTTCTAATAATTTTACCAGTCAATGCTTGTAATATTGTCTTTTTCACTTTGTGAGAGTTTTGGCTTTTAAAGTTAGATTGAATTTGTCTGCCAATAACTTTGGCAAATAACAATTTTCTAATCACATTAGAATTGATTCTTCTTTACTATTCATTTCTCTGCTGATTTTCCTTCTTGGTGATTCATTTTTCTTCTCTTTACTTCTCTGAAATCTGCTTAATTTTTTTTATATCTTTCAAGTCTAGTATTTAGTTTCTTGTTTTTCTCTTCTAATTCTTCTATCTTCTTTTTTAATTTATAACGGTTTTTTCTTACTGTTTTTTTTCCTCTTAAAACTCCAGAATTATTTTCTTCGACAATGTTACTATTATTCAATAGAGAAGATGAACTCGAAGTTGTATCTATGATTAATCCTTCAAATTCTACCTAACGTTTTCTTTGTTTACGATATTTTCTTGCTTTTTTTTCCAAACTTTTCTTATATTTCTTTCAAGTTCATTTATTTCTTGAACACTTATAATTTTTCCGCTGGCTTTTCTTTGGTGGTAATGCTCTCTCTCTTTTTTTTTTTTTACTTTCTTCAAACAATATAGGGTTTTCTTTTAATTTCTGTCTAGCTTGTCTCATACTAAGTTTTTTCTGTTCCCTTCTCTTTTGCATTTGAACATTTGATTGCTTCCTTTTTTTTACATTGTGGTTTTGCCATTTTTTTCCTAAAATTTGAAGAGAAAAAATTTTTTAAACATCATGGAAATTATTTAGAAAAATTGCCAATATTTAGTACTTCTCCGATAAGAAAAAGTTAAACTTAATTGATTTTCTTTGAAAATACAAAAAATTAACACATTTGTTCCATTTTAAAAAATATCAATTAAAAGAAAATAGTTTTTTAATAACTAAAATTGTATTATGGTTATCTAACACATTGTCTCTTCCATTGACTGTGTCTTCTCCTCTGTGGACTTGTTATGTCCACGGAGAGGAAGTGAATTCATTCAAAAATAAAAAAAACTTGCTATTTTTATCATATGAACAAATAGATTTATCAAAATAAATAAACATTGAAAAAAAGAAATATTTTTTCTTATCATATCAT
>NC_092215.1:57573029-57597063 GCF_043381705.1 Parasteatoda tepidariorum | reverse complement strand
ACATTTTAAATAAATTGCTATTGACAAGTTACGGAAGGGAACAACTGAATTATTAATTGATATTAATGGATTGTCCTTTGTGAAAGGTTGTGCAACCCTAGTATTAAAACCATTTAAAAGGAAAAAACTTACAATACTGTGAGAAGAGAAGACATGACAGTAATGGTTATGAGTTTGGTGTTCTTTGGTTATATATGCAAAATGACGTAAATCATCAGCATCTTGACAAGCACAATGGATATTACGAATTTCATGTTCACACACAAGTTGCTGTGAAAAGAAAAACAATTATTTTCATATATGACATTTTTTAAAATAGCCTTAGTCACTAATACTTTATGCAGTGTCCTAAAGAATGTTAAGGGTCAAATATCCTTATAACACATTGAATCAAAAATCTAACTGAACACGTAAAATAGTTTCAAAAGAAACAATAAGTTTAAAACAATACAACTTAAGTAAGATATTAAGTTCAATGATACTCATTTTGACCCTCATCCTTCAGAGATGGAGCAATTGCGAATCTTGAACAGAAATTCCTTGTTTTTTTCTGTCAAAAATTTAGCTTCTCCAGAAAAAGTATCCCAATTTAACTTATAGGTTTTTGCAGTTTGGTGTACAGATGGTGCGATAATCTCAAAATGAAAATGTGGAACAAATAGTTTCCAACTGATATCTCAAGAAACATATGTAAGAAAAAATTTAACAAAATAGTCTTATATTTATAATAATTTCATAAAACTCTTTCTCTACCTCAAAACCAAGTCACCCTACCTGGAAGTATGGGCTGATTTTGGTGAAATTAGATAGGTTTTTCAAAATTAAGGCATTTTATTTATATCGAACAGCAAGAACGAGTATGATGAATATGCCCAACCTGAGCTTAGGATTAAAAAAAATATTTTAAAAATATGTCCCACTTGAAATTTTAGATATTTGATCTAATGCTTTTTTCAATGACAATATTGGTAAAAAACTAAAAAGCTGATAACTAAAAATTTTATGCATAGAACATATTTTAAATAATACAGGGGTGAATTATGGTTTCATGATGTTGGTGTTGTTGTAGTTCATTTACGTCGCACAATGGGCTATTGGCGACGGTCTGGGAAACATCCCTGAGGATGATCCGAAGACATGCCATCACAATTTTGATCCTCTGCAGTGGCACCCCCGCTTCGGTAGTCCAACGACCTGCACGTGAAGTTGAGCACTTTAAGGTAGCACAGTTTAACGAGGACCAATACCGCACACCCTCGGTCCCTACACAGACTGATCGAAGTGGTCACCCACCCACACACTGACCGCAGCCAGTGGTGCTTGAATTCGGTGTTCTACTGGGAACCGTACCGTGTCTTAACGATCAGTTCAGTGCGGGATATGGTTTCATGAAAAAAAAAACACCTTAAATTTTAACATAAAAAAAATTATGTTTATATATATTAATTGGATTATGATAAGCTTTCATTAAAGAAAATTATATATTCTACTAACTTTTATAAATGAGAATTTTTTCTTTTTAGTCCTACTTCAAGAATTTTAACTTACACTAAGTATGCATGAATAAAAATCTTTAAAATCACAAGCCATATTAATTTAAGAAATAAAAATACCCATACTTCATAACAGTATTGTAAATAGAAATCTTATTTTTGTAATATTCATTGGATCATCCATGAGTAATAAAAAGAATCATAAATAAAAATAAGAATAGCTTCAGGAAAATGGCATAAATTTTTTTTTAAACTATTTCTTTTTAATTAACTGTGAGAACATTTAATTTAAACATTTACAAATGTTTTTTGCATAATAAGTAGGTAAAAGATAAAATTCTATCTCTTTGCATTTTATCCATAGAATTAAAATTATCAATATTTAAATAAACTATGTTTGATTCTTTTAAATTGTATGAATTCTAATCTCGATGTATGATTTTTAAACATGGTTTCCACTAAATTTCAGACAAAAAAATTTCCCGATTTTTTCAGGTATATCAGATAAATTTGAATGAAAATCTATTCCATATTTCATTTATACCATGCAACAATTTTCCATCTGAAAACTTTCGTTTTATTTATTTGTATTGTCAAATACTAGATTTTGCGAGCAAAAACATACAGGAATACACTTCTCCCTGACCTGTGGGAGCCCTGCTTATATTGCTTTACTTAAAATCACTATCAGTAATTTTCAGGGTTCACACCCCTCCAGCAAAACAAAATTCAAGGACTTTTCCATGACTTTTTCAAAACCTTTTTAAGAAATTTCATGAACTCTCTAAATAGCATTAGACAAGTATAAATGGTATTTTTTAACAATGGCATTTCAATACAAATAAAGTCAAACCCCGCTATAGTGAACACAGTTTATAGTGAACAAAATGTTCGGTCCCGTGCCTTTGCTATGCACGGATAATGTTATTTTTTGTGGATATAGTGAACCAAAAAAGTGAGGAAGTTGGATATAATGAACTTTTTTCTGTCTTCGACTGATTTTTTAAGAAATTTTTTTGCAATAATTTGGAAATTTCTACTTCTAATTAAATGCATAGACCGATTTTCAGAACCATCTATAGAGGGGAATGCAGCGATAAGCATTTTTTCTTGTTTGCTTCTTTTATCTCACTTTCCCATCCCTAAGCAAACCAAACAGATGTTTCCAACCCAGGCAGACGATGCACCTGTAAAGTGTCAGTGGGATCAATATGCATTTTTTGTCAGAGGGAATGAGTAATTATTCATTATTGGTCAAAGGGTTGGACACTAATATTGTTAATAAGGCCCTCATTTCAACTTCTTTTTGCTCTCAGTTCATTTAAAAAAATCCTGCAAGCAAGTGTCTCAAATTTAACTATGGCGAGCAGTAAACGTAAAACGTTCCCATTGAGACTAAAATGGGCGCAATCAGAAAAATTGAAAATGGATGCAATCAAGCTGATATTTGCAGGGAATATAAATTATCCAAATCTGAAGTTCGTAACATATGGAAAAATAGGCAATTAATAATTTCTGTTCACGAAAAAAATTGAGAAAAGCAGATCAGAAGAATGTTGAGGAAGCATTACTGAAGTGGTTCACAAATCGAAGAAGCCGCAATCTTCCAGTATCTGGACAAATGTCGATGAATTTGCAAAGCGATTTTATGAGACTACTTTTATGTGCTTGAATGGCAGGTTAGACAGGTTTAAAAAGCGGAATAACAGAAATTCAGGAAAAATTATATGAGGGTCGGGTAGTGTTTCCATATCTGATGTTGAGGATTGCTCATCAGCTGAAGATTACAATTTTTTTTTGTACGCGAGACGAAGAGTAATGAAAAATAACACATTTTTTGAAACTATATAATATTTTTCAGTCATTTATTTGGATAATGTGTAATAAAAGAGAGGAGTTTGGGAACCATTAGTTAAATTGCCTGCGTAACGGATATAGTGAACTGAAATTTCGGTCCCTTGAAGGTTCACTATAGCGGGGTTTGACTGTATATACAAAATCCCAGTATCCAATATTCTTCATTATTAATATACATTCCTTGAAAAATACTTAGAAAAAATGAAAAAAAAACTGGAAAGGTTTGACAATTTAAGGATAGATTTCTACCCAATAGTGAATGATTCAGATTACAGAACACGACTAAAAGACTTCATTACGTACAAACCACAAAAAAAGAAAAATAATAGCAGCAATAATAATAAGTAATAATAACAAATTCTTTCCAAAACAACTTACATAAATAATAAAAAGAGAAAATATAATTCAGAGTGAAAGATTCAACATCACAGTCTGTAGAGTTTTTAAAAAAATTAAATGTTTTTCAGGTCGTTAAGTTTTGTATCTAGTTTAATTTCTATAGCTTTAATTGTTTCTTGTTTTTGTTAGCACTTTTTCTTAAGCTGTTTGATTTTGTAATCATTGAAAGATTTCTCGATTTCTCTGCAAAATTATCAGCACAATAATTCTTTTACATCTGTATCTAACATTTTTTTTTCTTTGCTTTTTTAAATGGTTAATTTCTTCATGAATAATTTCTTTTCTTTTTCTGATCATCTCAATTTCCCCTTTGTTTTTCTGTTCTGCTAAATAAAGACTATATTTTTGCTTAGTACTAGCTACTGATAAAAGCAAGCCCTTGGTTATATCAACTTTCAAAATACCCCCGACAGACCTTACATGATCAATTATAATTCTTTGAGAGATAATTCTTTCAATTTTCTACTTCAACCTGCCTATTAACTGAAAATCCCCGTTCAACACTGGCTTGGCCATGTGAAAGCAATAAAATTACCCGTAACACTTTCCACAAATCTTTGTAGCAATTTTTATCTTTACACACACTAAAAAGAACAGAATCAATTCGATTCGATTCATCAATCAATTCGATTTTCTTCATTGCTGAAATGCTTTAGCTCATTAGTACAAATGGCTTCATCAAGCAAACAGCGAAATTGGAAAATTACATTATCACAGATTTGTTCTGAAATTCTCTTATTTTGAACAATGATGCTGCTATTAATAACTGCTTTGCCTCCAATTTGAATTCCATATATTGCCGATCTGAAATTTATTGAGATTTTTTTAGTGTTTTTACCATTTTACCTGCTGAAAAACCAACATCAATTTTAGGATAGATCAAATGACTGCTAGTATCACTTAAATCCAGATCCAAATAACTTGTAACTGTGGAGCATTTTGACAATATATCAGGTTTTAAAAATCGAATTGAGAGTTTTTAACAATTGTAACAAATCATCCAATAAAAAAGGTAACATTGGTTTGTCTGTTTTATATTTTAATAAGAAAGTTTGAAATATACTTGCTATAGACTGGAAACAAGCTATCTTAGCAGGCATCAACAAATCCTTTACGCTGATTTTTAGCATTTCAAAAGACTTGTTTTTAGGATTTTTTAACTTCCCAGAAAGTACAGCTTCGAATTTGTACATTATTCCATATTTTTAAAGCTCTTTCAGCTACTATAACATCTTCAACCCATCTACTGGCAACTGGCCAACTGGCTAAAATCTTTACGTCTCGCTGGAGTATCATGGAAATGAAAGTATAAATTTGATAATAAAGTTTTAACTTTCCGCTCTGACGCTTCACAGTCTACCTTAAAGGCACCATTCACTATGTATAGTCCACAGCTACCAGTGTTCAACAAAGTACAATCATAATTAGATTTGAGTTGCTGTTGAAATAATTCAAAAAATTTCCAATTTACATTTGGTCCATCCATAGACAATTGTAAAACGTTTGCCATAGGAAGTCCATTAATGCCAGAAGTATTCATTTTTTCCAACATCTCCTCAGCAGTTGCATGGCCGAAGAAACTTGAATCAATATATTTTGTGACCATTGTCTCACCTTCCCATATGCGAACATAATGGAAGCTGAACATAATGGCGAACATTTGCTTCATCTGCAACTTATCATTTAAAGCAGGGGTCGGCAACCTGTTTGTCCTTAAAGGCGCAATACTAAATTTGAAAATCACCGAGGGCGCATATTTTACAGATAATCAACAGGTATAAATAGGCATTAAAAAAAAAACAGATTTTTTATAACTTTATTTTGTTGGTGTCATACATAATGATACATATAATTCACTGTGAAACTTGGGTGTCCATATTTTCAGCTAATTTCTTATAATTGGGGATATATTTAGAGTTCCCGGTCCTTAAACAATTATCTAAATGTGAGTCATTAAGCTTTGTTCGGTATTTTGATTTCAAATATTTCATATTTGAGAACAAAGACTCGCAATTGTATGTTGTTGCACAATATGAATAAATTTTTAGAGCACATTTCCTTAAAATTGGATACTTATTTTCATCGACTAAGTTCCAAAACATTTTATCATTACTATGCGCTTTTAAAATAATATCACTTTGCAAGTTTATTATTTCTAATTCTAGGTCTTCGATATTATGAAGCTCGAAATACACTGAAACTATTTCAAGGACATCATCTTCAGTAACATTGAATGGATTTATGAAAAATCTTAGAACGGGTTCTAATGCTGCAAAATCCTCAAATCTAGAAGAAAACTCTTCTATTAGCTTATCTATAATTTCTAAATATGATGTAGCAGTAGAATTTTCATTATTCAAATTTAAACTCTCAACAGTATATTTTATATTTGGGAAATGTGATAATGATTTTTTCAATAGATGGGATTTCAACAACACTAACTTGCATTTGAATGGATTTACTGCACTAATCATGTCAGCGATATGCTGATTTTTCCCTTGTATTTTTAAATTTAATTCATTCAACTTTGCTGTTATATCTGTCAGAAATCCGAGATCGATTAGCCAATCCTTATTTTCTAATTGCTCGTAAAATTCGCCTCTTGATGCAATAAATTCCTTTATTTGTGGCAAAAGCATGATAAACCACTCAAGTATTTTACCTCTGCTCAGCCACCTCACTTCAGTATGTAAAAGAAGATCTGTGAACTGACGTCCTCATCTTGTAATAATAATTTAAACAATTTGTGTTGCATAGCTCCCGATCTTATGGAATTAATAATTTTTGTTACTATCGTAAATACGTGTTGAAAACCGATTGTTTTTGCGCATAACATTTCCTAATGTATGAGGCAATGATAAGAAATACATTTCGGGAATAAGGAATCCTGTCTACATAAGGCAATAAATCCTTTTTACTTACCAGTCATCGCTGGTAAGTCTGATGTAATTGACGATAACTTTTGTACAGGTAATTTTACATCTGTTTTAAAAAGTAGAAAAGATACATCTATTTTCAGATAAATTACATCTATTTTTTAAAAGTAGAAAAGATATCTTCTCATCTGGTGCTTCCCTTTAATGGCAGAACTTAAAGGAATTCTTCTTTTGTTGTAAAATCAGAAAATACCACCTTCACGCAAATTGCTAATTGTGATATATTTGTCACGTCTGTCGATTCATCCATCTGTAGTGAAAAGAAAATACAATTTTCCATATCATTTGCTAATTCTGCCTCCAAATTCTCCGC
The DNA here is from genome assembly GCF_043381705.1 of Parasteatoda tepidariorum. Taxonomy (NCBI): domain Eukaryota; kingdom Metazoa; phylum Arthropoda; class Arachnida; order Araneae; family Theridiidae; genus Parasteatoda; species Parasteatoda tepidariorum. The sequence goes on along the minus strand of NC_092215.1, from coordinate 57,590,065 downwards.
AATTACTTCAATTCTTCTAGTAACAGTTCGTGCTGATAATTGCAACGCGTTTATAGCTGAAACTATTTCCTCTTTATTTTTAAATTCTTCAAAAAGTGAATCAGCAGCTTCTAACATGGTTTCTTTCACTAATTCTCCATCTGTAAATGATTTTTTATTCTTAGCTAGCAAATGCGATATTTTATATGACGCGATCGTTGCTGCTTTATGTTGTTGCATTGGTTCAGTAAAAAAACTTTGCTGGTTAGTTATTGAAGATTTAAAAAGAAATAATTTTTTTCTTCTAATTTCAGAGTTCATTGGATAATCACTATCAAAATTGGTATGATCGGTCTTAAAATGTCATTCAATATTACTTTTCTTGAGAATCGCAACACTATTATTACACAACAAACAAGTACACTTCCCTTTGTAATCAACGAAACAATATAGATGTTCCAATTCATCGTTAAAATAATATGTTCTTTTTCTTTTACATTTATCCATGAAGGGAGCTAAAACACAAAAAACTAGAACTATAACAACTCTATTTTGAAAAGAAACAACGTTATTAAACTTAACGTTTATTATTTAAAACAGAACGAAAGCATAGCAAAGAAGCATTATACCAAAGATAAACAAACAGAAGCTCAAACACAAAAGCAAACTGAAACTGAAACTAAAACGACAAGTTACAATACAGTCACGGTTAACCTAGCCGATGCGTCAGAAAGTACATCACTGTCGAAACTAGATCACTGTTTAATTTAGGTCCAGTTCATCACTTTCAACAAAGGGTTTTGAAAGAAAAGAATTATTTCGGGTTACTTGGTAGTTTTAAATGCACGGACTACGCGTGGTCTATTCGAAATACGATCACACACTAACAAAAAATATGTGTGTGTTATTAGATACGCTCAAGGTTAGCAAACTGCTAATCTATACACAATCCTAAACTCAACTGACTACTTGCTGTATATCGCCGTTTGATAAGAGTAAGTAAATTGCTGTGGCTATCATACATTTACATTAGTCCAGCGAGGGCGCATTAAAAATAGATCGGGGGTGTCATGGCGCCCGCGGGCACCGCGTTGCCTACCCCTGATTAAAAATTTCATCAAATAGAAATACAAATCTATCTTGTTGTTTCACATTTTGTGTCAGTAAGGATTTAAAATATGGTGCAATACCAAAGCAACACAAATATGCACAGTTTTTATCAGCACATGTAAATTTTTTTGCAATTGTACTGTCTAGGAACATTTTTTGCATCAATAAATTTATATCTTTGCAGGAATTACAGGAAAAATGCGAATTAACAACTTTCAAGGCCCATAAAATTTCTGCTGATAGCACATCATTGCCTGAAACTTGCAAAATGTTATTAACACGATGATTTTTGGAAGCACTAGTAGTTTCCTTTCCTTCATTGGATCCGGATGGCACATTAGGGAAAAATTTAATTCACTTGAATTTGATAATTTCAGAAGGTCTATATGTTTTTTTGATTTTGCATGGCTGGTGAGGGCTGCTTCACCCATATTTGAAATGTCAAATGATTTGCAGCACAATGAGCAACGTGCTTTATGCTGATACCCCTCTCTCAAAAGCCATTTTTCATGCAATGGCTTTTTAAGCCAATTGATGTTAAAGGAGCATTTGCCAGGCATCTTAAATTTATGATGAATCAAAAATGTCCAGAAATAAACGGGAATCAAAAATGTCCAGAAACAAGCGGAAATCAAAAATGTCTGTGCTCTTCCAAAATAAATGTTAAAAATAAGTTCAAAAATTATGCAAATTAAAAACAATCAGAACATCATTTCATTTGAGAACAAGAAAAACTAGCACTAAAATAAAAATAATTAATTCCTTCAATGAAAAAGAATTCCCAGGTTCACTGAGAAAGAGAGAGAAACAATACAATACCAAACACTTGTCAAAATGCAATGCATTCTGGGGCCCTACTAAATGCTAAAAATAGAATTGCTCAAAAAAGGGGGGGGCACAAATTGGTTGTGCAACTGTGCCACTGGATTTTTTTTTTTTAATTATGTCTCAAAGAAAACTATTTTCCATGACTTTCAGAGCAATTTTTTTTTTCAAGCACTTTTCCAGATCTGGAAAAAATCAGAATTTTTTCCCATGACTTTCCAGGATTTCCTGACCGGTGTGAACCCTGAATTTTAATATTACAAATATTAAATAAGTATGTAACGGGCAAGAAAGGAGGGGTGTGAGGGGTTTCAAATTCGAAATAAAACTAGAATTTGGGGAAAGAAAATCTTGGAAATTTTTAGAAGAGTTTCTGTGGTTCAGAGTTTTAAAACCAAAATACTCCTAAAGAATTTTCTACTAAATGCTTAGGAAATGTATTGAAGCAGAAATTTTGATTTATGCAAGGCTTATCTTTTATTTGAATTTAATTTAAAAATTATAAGAAAAGGAATGTTGCGACTTTATTGCCTAAGCAATGGTATAGGGTTTGTGATTTGCTTATTTTTCTGACAGGCGGAGAGAGTCTGAAATTGCCAAAAGTTTACATAATATTCGTAATATTTTAACAGCTTCACGGGAATATGAATCTCGAGGAGTGAATTTTAAATCTATGAAAGCATACTTTACTGTACAAGAATTTCAAATCGCATGAATATGAATCCTGATGTATGATTTTAAATTGATTGAATACAAATCGTGATGTATAAATTAAAATTGTGCACCATATTCATTTTGTGGTCAAAATTTGAACTATTTTATATTTTAGAATTTTCTCCAAGGTCCATATATTGTATCCAAAGATTTTTTGTTATCAGAGTAGAGTTTAGAAGAGAGCAAATTTAATTATAACCAATGATGTGAAATTAATCACAATGTCTGATCTTTAAATCAAGATAAAATTGCTATGAATAATTCCCAAACCAGATTGATATGAACTGCGAATATTATGCTTTGTAAAACATTTGAAATTACGAGTTATCACATAAATATGAATCATAAATTGCTTAAAATAAAAATGAATGAGGAATTAAACTTTGCTTATTAGCAATAAAAATTACATGTAGAAAATTAAATAGAAATAATAAAAAATTAATAACCTTTATTTTAAAATAACAATTACATAAGAATTTAAGATTTATAAATATAACAATTAATGCATTAATAATGCAAATAATTAATGCAATGAACAAATTATAAACTCAGTGGAACGCTACATAATGAGCAAAAACAGAATCCACATATAGAAAATCCAGGAAAACAAAACCAACGTAAAGATTCTATTTTTGAAAAACATGTAAAAAATTTTGCAATTATAATGTATTCCAACCAACAAAGATCATCAGCACAATACAGGAAAATATGCCCAAGCAGAAACATTCAAGAGGAATAAAGAATTAGTGATCACTAATTCATATCTGGATTTGTTTTCCCCGAATCTCTTTTGTGCTCAAAAAAGAAAAGGTGCAAGAAGCTTGCTCTCTCCAGGATCGAAAAAAATAAATAAATAAATAAAATTTGCTGCATAAAAATAAGTCATTTTATATCATGTGTGAAGTGTTTATGAGGAAGCATGATTAGTTAAATAAACAAAAGATTTACCTGATTTTCAGCATTAATAAATTTCACGCCTGTATAGGAAATAGACAAGATAATGCTGGGAATCTTTCCTATATCCTTAGTAGACGCTTTCAGCTTCTGAATAGATGCTTTTGTAGATTCTAAACCATGCAGCTCTTTTACCAAATTTGAACCTAAATACTGAAGAGAATATCTTCATGTCAAATGTATTCTAATAAAATGTATACTACAATAGCTGTTTTACTCTTTAATGAATATTTTTAACAATTTTTGTATGTTTCAGCAATTCTAATTATTTTTATTTCTTTTAAATTCAAACTTTTGAAGTCAAAAAGCAGATTAAACTAATATCTTTGTGACTTCAAAAAATAGAACTTATTATTTTTTCACCAACAATTCACATTACCAGGGCTGGAAGTCCAAAAAATAAAATTTAATCCAAAATGTAAGGATAATTCTGAGTAATTTACTCTCTCCGTAAATGTATAAAAATATATTTATAGAATGTTTAAAAATTTAGTTAATAATAATGAAAAAAATCTAATATTTATTTGATGCAAAACATAATAATGCTGCACAAATTTAAAAATCAAACAATTAAAATTAACTTATTAACAGTTACAGCTTGATAAATACAGGGAAAATAAAAAGAATATTAAAATATGAAAAATGTATCTAAAAAAATCTACACTGGGTAATACAGTAGAGAACCATTTATCCGGTATCCAGATAACCGGGAAACCAGAAAACCGGGAAAAATTTTGCTCAATTTTCCCGCCATTNATCCCGGATAATTGGTTCTCTACTGTATTTTTAAACAGATAAGTAATCTTTAAAAATATAAATGGCTTATGGCATTTATTGCTAAGAATTCCAAAAACTTCTGATTTTCTTCAGATTATCTATCATAATAAATGTGTTTATGGTTTTAAAACAAGAATAAAATTTCAAACAATGCCCTATTTATTGGAGAAAATTAAAAGTTTCGTTTGTAACTGTTTTCTATAATCTATCAGATAAAATAACATAGAATAAATTATGAATATTAATTCAGCTGAATATTAATAAATTTTGAAAGAAACACTTGCAAGCAGGCTTTATTTTTGTTTAAATTATAAATGTTTTCATTAAAAAAATAATCAGAAAAAATTTCATAAAGAGTGGCAACTTATTGGTCATTCATAAAGAATTACCTAGTCAATACAAGACTTTTGAAAATAAGGTTAAAAATCAGTTTTCTTAAAAACAGTTTGCTATGTGTAGACTGCTATCCAGGCCAACAAAGAACCAGTTTTAAATTTAAAAAAACTTTAACACATTGTTTTGAGAAACCTGTTCGGAATAGCTTATAAAATATGAAAATTAGATTTTATGTGTTTTGAGGATGCGATTCACAACAAATTTCGTCCTGGAGCTTGTAAATCTATGTCCAACCTTGGTTGCTATAGAGGTCTCTCATAGAAATTTTACTTATATTAAATTTTCTTTGATGCCAGAATAAACAGAATTTAATAGCAGCCTTCAATCATAAATAAACTTACTTTTGCTATATAATTACAACTATTAATTACAAGCTCATCAGGATGATGACGCCATTGAGCTTCAACCACAAACTGCTGACTACTTTTATCTTGATTTTGAGAGTCATTCATAAGTTGAGTGGGTGATCGTATCCTCAAATAAGGTTTAGAAAGTGGGTCAACAGTATTTTCCGCAAAGGTTACTTTTGATGATTCTTTGGCAGCACACTTTTTTTTTTCGCTGTCAGCAACTTCTAATTCAGAAAGATCTAAAGTCTGAAAACATTGTAAGTCATTTGAATAGAATAAAAATAAGGTAAAAACAATTCTTTCCCCTCAGACACAATATAATGCTTGAAAGGAGTTAATGTGAAATTAGAAAACACAAGTTCTTAAAAAAAATTCCTGGTTATTTCAGTTTATTAATTTTTATTATTAGAAATGCTAATGACCTGAGTGATTGATAAGAGCTGTTAAAACTAAGGGCTGTCAAAAATCTGTTTCAAAAGTTTATTAATGTGTAAATTTGAAGTAAATGTAATATTTAAATTTAATAAATTTTAATATTACAAAGTTGTCACATTATTATTCTATCCAAATTGCCCCAAGTTTAGTGGCAAGAATTTGACAATACGGGTATTATGTTTGTTTCAACTCTGAGACTACTAAGACACTAGAACAGCAGTTCCCAAAAGGTGTTCTGCGAAACCTTAGGGTTCCATGGAAAGGTCACTGGCGTTCCGTGAGTTAGGACCGTTTCTTTTTTGTTTTAACCAGTAATGATTTCAGAAACGATCATTTATTTAGTAATTAGATTATTATTATGAAATTAAAGTAAAATTCCAAAAAAAAAGGAAATAGAAAATTTTAAAATATATAACTTATATTTTTATTCAATAACAATATATTCAACAAATTACTAAAATTACATGCAGTTACAAATCATTGTATCAGTATTACTCATCGCACTTTAAGATCTAAAATGAAATAACAAAATTCAAGTATTATTTTTCTCCAATAATCATTCTCACATTTTATAACAGTTCTTTTCCAAAAGCCATAATTTAGGCTATTTCTTTTCAATTTCATTCATGCATATGCCATAAACCAATAGACTAAAAGCTAATGAAACCTAATTTAAGACTTATTGTCGAAAAAATGAAAAGATTCCTTTCTTCACATCAAATGTTTAAAAATTAATTTTTTTTTTCCTCTTTTGGTTAGCATATTTACACTTGCTAATTAGCTTTTTGTTACAGTCAGGGATCTGTCGAAAGAAATTCGGTTGTTTAGGGTTCCGTAGCGGAAAAAATTGGGAAATGCAGCCCAAGGCCATGCATCAAGAGTATGAAAAAAAAACTTTTCTTTAGCCTACAGTAGAAGCACTTTTAATCTGCAATTCAATGAAATTTTAATACTGAATAAAAAAAAATGTCAGTTGTATTGCTTCTTTAATAAAATAATACTTCCCACTAGTGACAATTTTTAAACTAAAATACATTCAGCACTATCAAAATAAGATCACAAACTATAAAATGACCCTAACTACAATTTGAATAAAAATGAGTCAATAACACTTTTTTTTCACAAAATTTGACAAAATTTTCAAGTTAGGCGTTAATAGTTCAAAAAGATGCTGATTTAATAATTTAGCAACTTTATTAAGCGCAATCACTGTAAAATACTTAAAGCGCTACAGAAACACGAAAATTACCAGTTTTGTCAAATCAACATCTTTGGCATCAACAAAATTTTCAAAATGTTTGTCTCCGAGCGAAGATAAAATACGCTTGCGGTGACCAATCTTTGAAATTTTTAATACCTGAAATAAAAAGAATACAGTAAAAATAAAATTCATACTGTACTGTACTTCAGTATACTATCAATTTATTACTCACGGTATTTAGTTCTACTTCCCAAAGTTTTAAGGCTCGATCCATATCTGTAATATTATTATTGCTAAAGTTATCACTATATTCAGATAAATTCAATGATTTCAACCAAGAATCAACACTTTGTGGAAATTCATCAGAAGCCCTTAGTAAATTAATAGGTTGCACAGCAGGTAAATTTTGAGCAGCAGAACAAAGTTTCTGACGATGAAGAGCATTCACAATACCTATATCAAGCAAATCCTGCTCTTCTATCATCTTTCCACCCTACAAAAAGAAAAATAAATAAAATATACTTTAATAATAATGTGAATAAAGATATTCAATATTTTGTAATTAATGATAACTCAAAAGTGAAATAATTATCATCTTGTTTACAAAAAGAAGTTTAAAAGCAGCAACCTCAACTCTAGATTATTTGTTAAATTGTCCATACAACCTTGAGGGAATAAGTGAATTTCGCAAATCATCTATAAGACAATGAAGTACATAATTCTATATCAAACTTGATTTTTACTTCCGGTTAAGGTTTTGTTAGCATTGATAATAAATTTTTATTTTTCTGAAGTACTTAAAAGTTTCTATTATGAAGGCCCCATAAATTAATTTCTTGTAAGGAAAAGTACCTATCTGACTGTAGGATATAATGCTTATGACATTTGTAGCAGTGGAATTTTTCTAAACGACAAAGATTGGCTGCAACTATATTATTTGAAATTCTATATTTTCAAAATTATTTATTACTCAATAAATATGAGGTAAATATTCAAGTTCTTTACTGAATCATTACATGGTTAATGAAACATAAAATAAAAAAAAAATACCTAAGAGTACAACCTGAAGGAGAACCTTTGATAATGTTTGCTGGTAACACATATATAAATAAATATACATATAAGATTTTAAAAATTTTATTTTATAAGTTGATGAGTATAATAAAAGATTTCATTTTTCTTTTATTACAAAACTAATAAATCATTTAATCTTCGTCACAGACTAAACATGAGTATTTGTTTATTATTATTCCACACTAGCCATCAATGAGTTATCCACACTAGCATTAGTTTATTTTTTTTAATGAATGATCTTTAAAAACCAGTTCCAAATGGCTGAATTTTAAGAAGCTTTAGGTGAAGCTTCTATAAATTTTTGTTTAAGTGTTGTTCTTTAATATTGACAAAATAACCTTTATACAGAAATACTAAAGAAACTAACTTTTTTAACTAAAGAACTTTTTTTTTCAAAAACTTAATAGTAATCCTTAATTACTAGCAAAGGAGAAAGGAAACAAAATAAAAGTGTAAAAAAAAAAAAAACCCACATAAAAGTACTTTTAAGTAATTGTGGAAGAAAGAAGTTAAGATAATCAAGATTTAACTATATTCTAAGCAACCAAGCACTACATAACCAAAATATTAAAATGAAACTTAATTACAATAAAAATGAATAACCTCATATAACTCATTATATTAACCATTTGAGGCAGCAAAATTGCACTTCTCTTTGTTGAACCAAAAATGTGGACTTTTATCTAAGAAAAAAATGCTTTTCATTTAATTAATTATAATTATGTCTGATATTTCTCAAAAATAAATAAATAATGCATTCATTCCACACTTTCAGCATTTATAAAAGAAAATGTCAGCGGTCAAAAGGTTAATATTCTCTAGTAAAAATTTATTCTCACACACAACTCACCAAAAAATTAACATCATCAAATCCATTTAAAAGGAGAAGATTTTCATACTGTGGTAAACCTATGTGTGAAAGCCAGACTTCAAGGCTAGTAAAAGAATAAATATGTTGTGCAGAGTCAACTAGAAGTAAAAAAAAATATCTATTGTAGAATGTTTTTAAAGCATACACCACGAAATTTTTATATTTTAAAAGTAAGATATTTTGAAAGATTGTTATTATTATTATTATTAATTGTAAAGAATAGACATTTAAAGCTGGAAAAAAATTATGTACTGTACCTGTCTCCATAAATAGTATATAGGAAAAAAAATTATATTTGCAAGTTATATTAGAAAAAAACAAAGGGAAGTAAGAAACATTTCTATGTACTTGAAATTATAGTGGAGTAAATAGACGATCATATTAACATACAGTAAGAAATACCAATTTATCTTAACTAGAGAGGAAAGAAAAACTTATTTGCTTAAAACCATTTTTTTTTAAATTAAAAATTTAATTTTATGGATTTAAAAAAAAAAACATTTAAAATTTATTTATCCTTTGTTTTACAACATACGAGTAATAAATTACTTATAAAAAAAACATGCAATCAAGAAAATTTGACTAGCAGAAACAATAACTACCAAATAATTTTTACAAAACAAAAATAATGAATTACATGCATCCAAGAAAGTCGTGACTAATGGGACATGGGTCTAATTTGATGGACAGTGGCCAAATTTTAATGAAAATATTTTTAAGAGAACATGAAACATATAAATAACAATACTAAAGCTGGGAACTTAACAACAAGAATTCTGCTATTTGCCGATGGTTGAAAGATCGCATGTAGAAAGTTTGTTTCATTTGACTTTTTTAATTTCTAAGACAGTTAAAATTTTATATAGCCATATATTAAATTTTAAATTTAAAGTCGCAAATTTGCTTAATATCTACTAGTGTAACAGGAAATTTATATTTTTAATCATTATTATAAATTGTCATTAATACAGCTAATGATTTTTACTTAACCGTTTAAAGGAGGAATAAAGAAAGGATTATCTTAATAATTTGAAATTCAATACGAACACTATTAAAGAGTTTTGAAAGACACTAAAATGTTTTAAGTTCAATTTTATTGATGTTCCATTTTTGGAGCATTAACAATAAATAAAAACTTTTTTAACTTATTTTCAAATAATAATAATAATATGCAAATTAAATAAATAATATCTACTGACCTGCAATTATTTTCCCTATCTGACATTATTGAAAGTACTATTAATTATTTTTTAAATTTAAAAATATTGATATTGAATACAAAGATAAATATGACTTCTTACTAACATATACACCAAAGAACTTGTTATAATATAAATAATTTTATTACAGGACAGCTTTTGCAATTTGACTTTGGAAATTAGGCAATTTATTTATTTTTTTTAAATTCAGGAAGTAGCATCAAATGTATCTGGGACTAATAGAAATCACATGTATCAGGAAAGAAAAATTATCAATAGCAAAAATTTATTCAGTACCAGCACATGAAACATTTGAAAAACCCTTTTATGTTATATTTTAACTCTATCATTGTCAAAAAGCAAAGGACAAGAAACAGTGTAACATATACTGAAAGATCCTTTATGATTTGTATATTATATGGAACTCAGAATTTATGCAAAAATTAACAATGATATATTTTATATGTAAATATCAATATTAAGAATTTAAATGCAGGATTTGCAAATCGTGTAAATACAAATTGAGACACCGGTTTAGCATATTTAGGTAAAAAGAATGTTATTCATCAATCAATAATTCAATTTAAAAAGGAAGAGTTTGGTTAAGATTTCTTAGTTTGAAAATTATATTTTATCTTATTTAATTAGAGAACAACCTTATTTTATGTGACCAAGTCTTTACATTAAACACAGACCAAAGTGGATGAATATATTAACTGGCAATATTTGAGTGTTAGCTTAGTAGAAAAAGTTTTAAGTGTTTGACAAATATCAGATGACAAAGTAACCATAAAAAGCCTCTTTTTTGACAGCAAATTGAAATAACAAAGGTGCAAAAGCTAGAAAAGGAACAATTTATATGAGTGTTAAGGATTTATAGATTTTACCAATTGCGAAATTGAGAACAAGCAACATAGATATCGCACATTTTCTTTCAATTGATAAAAAGATAAATTTCAAAACTATTTATTCAAATTCCCTAAACTGTAACTTAGAGCTTTTATTCACTCAGCTGTATAATCTCAATTTGCAATATGGCAATAATAAAAGATTTATAAATATGGCCAAACGTATCACTTAACAAAATATTAGAGATAGTATGATTGGTGTGAATTGTCATTATTAAGCAAAAAAAAAAGTTTTTCTATGACAAATACCTTTTATGATATTCTGTTTTGGCTAATTTAATTGCATTAACATTAAACATAAATTAAAAGCAGGTTACCTGATTTAAAAGTTTGAGCGAACCTAGACTCAATATCTTGAGCAAAAATAGATTCTCTAGTAATGCTGCCTCCAAAAGATGCCATAATTCCAGCTATTTCAGCCCATTCAGCTTTTTCATCAAATGGACTCATAACAGATAAGCAATTACAATTATTACTAGGCAAGCCACAATCAGATGACAGAACAACTTTACTATTTTCTCCTTCCATAGCTATTTGGACATTTTCATATATATTTTGAGACTTGACAAGGTTTGGTACTTGAGCTAAAAATGCAGGATTTATATTTTGTAATGATGGAGAAATGGATCCATGCTGCAATCCTATAATAATAACAAAAGTTTTAAGATTAAGTTAATTAAAAAACAAAATGTCAATTTTGAACTTAAAAGTAAATAAGATATACCAGCAAAAGGGTTTGTACGAGAAATCTCACCATCAGTGGAAACACATTTATTGTCAGTAGCAAGAGTTAGTTCAACTTCACCATGAGGTCCCAAGGTCGCAACTAGTTGCTCATCTGTTGAAGTATCAATATCACGAGATGGCAATTTTTTCTTCAAATTCTATGTAGGCATAATGGAAAATAGTCACTTCAGAGATAACAACTTACAAGGATAGTAAACCATAGATTTTAAAAAGTCAGAGGTATTAAATAATATAGCATCAATAATAGGCAGAGCCTGCCTACATGTTTTTATAGGAAACTATCCAAAAAGCAAATTAAGTTATGGAAATTAAAACTATAGAACCTTGGATTCAATTTTAAAAAATATAGACCTTTTTTGAAAAATGAAAAAAAAAAGAAAGAAAGGCTGAACTTAAGCGTGATAAAGCCCAACTTAATAAATAAGATTTGCAAAATACCAAAAATTAAATTATAATAATTAGAAATAACAATATTGACTATTTGCAAATTAGAGAAGCAAAAAGTGCATTTTAATTTAGTTTATGGTTTATTAAATCAAAAGACTATAAAATAATTTAAAACACACTTAATATATTCCCAAATTTCTCTTAACCTTTTAAATCGCATAAAAAAGGGGATCAGTTCACAGTATTTGACTTCATAACTTCCGGGGGGGGGGGGGNGTAAGATATTTGCCCTTTTTATAAAATACAATGTCCTTTTTTAAACTTGCTGCCCTTTTTTTTAAAAGTATAGTGCCCTTTTCAATTTTTAGCACCCTGCCCTTTTTTTAGTCTAGAATGAACCCTGTAAACACTCATTAATATGGGGTGCTATATTTTTAGCTATAAGTCAAAAAATACTTTATTTAAATAACAGATCTTTTCTGTTAATCTTTATAATGTAAACCTTGAAACATGATGTTTTGCATTATATAGAATTTCGTGTTAGATACATTATTTCACGTATCATTAACCACTTATTGTACCGTACCAGTCATTGACAAAGGATTTAACTAACCTACTACTAAACGTAGCAATATATACCTGGAAAAGATTCATAATAATGCTTTAAATTAATTTTTAAACACAAATAGTTCATAACACCAAAATATAGACTTAAGATTTAAGATATTATGACCCCCAACCAATACACCATTATAAATTTCATGAGAAAGTTTTATATATATGCACTCTATAACAAAAAAATTGACGCACCAAGAAGGAGTTGTCCGATTGAAACGAAAATTGGTGGATAGGAAGACATTGTACAGAATAGTAAATGATTAAAATTTCTGAACAATTGAATAATTTATTGCAGAGGTACAGTAACAAGTTCAATAAGGTGTTGACCCGCTTCTACCCTGGATACAAGCTGCCACACGGCGTGGCATAGACCGATAAAGCTTTCGGATGGTCTCTTGCGGTATTTCCTGCCAAATTCGATCCAATTGTCGAAGGAGGTCATCAACATTCCATGCCAGATGCAATCGCCTTCTCATCATATCCCAGACATGCTCGATGGGAGAGAGATCTGATGATCTGGCAGGCCAAGGAAGAGTTTGACAAGCTTACAAACAGTTCATAGCAACATGTGCCGTATGTGGTCTGGCATTGCCCTGCTGCAAAAACCAGGCCAGGGCGCTGCAAAAGGAACGCTGGCAAAACAGGTCTTAGGATGCCGTCGACATACCGCTGTGCAAGTGTACCTCTAATGACGACCAAATGGGTCCTACTGTCAAAGGAAATGGCACCCCAGACCATAATGCCTTGTTGAGGGCCGGTGTGGCGTGCGATAGTGAAGGCAGGATCCCCCCTCTGCCTTGTGCGTCTCCAAACACGTCTTCGATGATCGTCAGGACACAGTTGGAAGCGGGATTTGTCGCTAAAGACTATACGTCCCCCGTCGGCATCATTCCAGCCATATCTGTTCAAAACATTCATGCATACAAAATTTCAAAGCAATCGGATGATTGCTTCTTGGTGCGTCGATTTTTTTGTTATTGAGTGTATTTATCAGTGTTCTCCCTGAACATTTTTAAAAGGGTGGTCTGCTTTGCTTGCCCTTTGATCCCTTAAAATGCACCCCTTTTGTAAAAATAAGCAGACATCTATTAACTGCCTTCTTATTCACATTCCATTTTAAAAAATTATTTCACTGTTTAAATAATAATTACACACTGGCAAAATTATCTGGGGATATTATCATAACTACGGCAAGTTGGCGAAGAGTCGCCGAGGAAAGAAGATAACGTTTCTGGCAGAGGGAACCAGTTTCCCTTTGATCATGACGTTCACGCCTCTTCCTTCTCATTGGCTCTAATTCCCCAACTACTCCTTAGAACTTATCGGTTAAGATATATCAGTTATTAAGTAACCAGTTCCAATCTCTGTTCTTAAATAATGTGTACAACATATTAGTTCTTGAATAACGTACCTATAATGGTGTCAATTCCTAAAGATAAAACACACATTTGCCAGCGTCTAATCTAAAGTTATTAATCCTTTTGTTCCTTTTTTTGAAAAAAAAAAAAATATTTTTTTTTTGACTCAAAATTAATGAGATTACATTTGAATGATAGTTTTAAAAAGTCTTTAAAGGCACCACAGTTTTTTTTCTGAAATATAATTCAGATTTAATTCAAACATTTTATTCATTTTTCAATAGATTGAAGATTTAAATGAACTATGCATTTTTCAATACAAAATGCATTTAAGAAATTCCTCATAAAGAAATCGATATTGTTATGATTAATCAAGATAGGTCTGAGGAAAACGTTTCTAAGAAAGCTTAGACATTTAAAATGTTTTACTTTAACCTTTTTTTTTAATAATTTTTAATTTGGATGAAGATCTTAAGAAAATTACCTTAAAAGTTTGCAATTTAAAATGTAAAGAAATTTTATATAAGGTATTTTTATTGCAATACATTCCAAAAATTGCTTATTGCTTTTATCACTAAATTCAGCATTTCAGATGCGTAATTAGGAAAAAGAAATTAATTTTTTTATTCCAAATGCATAATAAAAATTCTTCACACTGAAATACATATTGTTAAGCTATTTTACGCTAATAATGAACTATAATAGATTTGAGGAATGAGTTAAGGAAACACTTTATACAATTTTTAAAAAAATTGCCTCACTTTTTCAGATGTAGGAGATTTTATTAAATCGTCTTTCATCAAATTAAACATTTAATCAGAAAAAGGTGATAATTTTCAATTGGAAATACATATAAGAAATTATTCACAAAGGAATGGATACTTTTATGCGAATAATAAATTAAGATAGATCTAAAAAAAGAGACCTGAGAAAGCAATTAATACATTTAAAGTGCTTTACTTTAACCTTATCATTTTATTCATTTGTTTGCAGTTTCAAAAGTTATAAAAAATATTTATATATATATTTCATTATCATACACAGCACTTTACTTTAACCTTATTATTTCATTCATTTTCAATAAGATGAAGATTTTAATGAAACTACTTCAATAGTTTGCAGTTTCAAAAGTTATAAAAATTCAGAAAAAAAAGTTTTATTTAATTTTAATCAGATCAAATTTACTTTAGCATTATTTTATTCAAATGCAATTTCAAAAGTGATAAAGTATACAAGAACCAAGTTTTATTTTATAATTATACGACTAAAAAAGAGTGCAATTTCTTATAACATTACTAAATAAGATATTATACAATAGTTTAAGAAAAAAAAAGGAATGGTAGTTTCAAAATAAATAATAAGAAAATCTTCACAGAAAAATCGATATTTTTACACAAATAATAATTAATTGGAGAATCTTAGGAAATGGATCTACAAAAGCAAATTATACATTTAAAATAATTTATCCTTAGAAGGCAACAGTGAACTATTTTGTTAATATGAAATATATTTCAGATGTTTTTGTATATAGTTTTAAAAACATAAATAAACATGTATTATAAAATTAGTTACAGTGCCTTGACATAAGAGTTTCTCTGTATCTTCAATTTGATTATACCAACCTGCACTATAGTATATATAAAAGTAAAATATAATTTATATTTTAGGGCTCTAAGAGAACTTTTGCTTTTATTTGTTCTTTAGCATTTATGCTATTTTTAACCTAATTGATTTGTTTTATCCATCGTGATTGCTTGCATCCTAAAAAATATCTATAGTTGATTTATCGAGAAAATTACATTGTCAACAATGTTAACTTTCATCATAATTAACAACACTTAAACTCGAAAAAAAGTTTTTCGTAAGTATAACACTAGTTTCCATTGCACGTATTTCAATTATAAATTTGGAGTTTAATTTTAAAACAAACTATAACTTCAAACGCGATAAAAAGATTTTGTTAAAATTTTAATCAAATCAGTAAAAAAAATATTTCATTTATCTATTTATTTATTTTATTTTTTTTTTACTAAGAAATTGAAAATAAAAAACACTTCTGAGAAAACTCCAAACAAGTCAATACAATCAATGTATCAGAATACGACATCAGGTTAATGCTCTTCACAGTCATAAAATTTCAAAATTAAATTCCAGCTTAGAGTTTCAGATTTAAACTAAATTTGAAAGATTTAATTAAAATTATTACTAAATATTGCAAAGAGAATTTTGTGTTTTAATATTTGTGTTATGAAAACACAAAACACATGATCTTATGAAAATTAGGAAAAAAATTCCCGAATCTTTTAATGAATATTTTTCAAATCTGATGCAATTCTGAAACTGCCATAATATTTAAAATAAATAAATAAATAGAAATTAAAAAACGCATTGAGTCATATGTTTCGTTTTAAATGTAACCAAGTTGTTAATATGGTAATTATCATTGTTCCTGATATAACAGAAATTATTACTATCTCTAATTTTTTTTTCTTTCATTTTCATGAGATCATGTGTTAGAGGCGACGAATATCATGCGCTACACCACGTCCAATAAAAACAATGAACTTTTTGTCAATAATGTTAAAAGTCATTTTTGAAACATCTCGTAACATTAAAAATTTTATTTAACAAAGTAAATTAGTATCCCACTTTTGTTTGACATACTTTAATAATCAAAAACTTCAAAAAATAACATTTAATGACATTTAAGTCTTTTCCTTAAGAGACGGTTTCAGAAACATTTCATTCACATGTGTAATTTTTTTAAAAAGAAATTTTTAAAATGTTGATTTTTCTTTTAAAAAAATCTTTATGGTCATCCACTATTTCATAATAGAGAGGGAGAGGAGCAGTTTTTTCTCATTTTTTGGTAATGATGTTGCTGTTGTTAATTTAAGTCGCACTGCACAATGGGCTATTGGCGACGGTCTGGGAAACTTCACGGAGGATGATCCGAAGACATGCCATCACAATTTTGATCCTCTGCGAAGGGGATGGCACCCCCGCTTCGGTAGCCCGACGACCTGCGCGCGAAGTTGAGCACTTTACGGTAGCACAGTTTAACGAGGACCAATACCGCACACCCTCGGTCCCTACGCAGACTGATCCAAGTGGTCACCCACCCGCACACTGA
>NC_092215.1:57548424-57572703 GCF_043381705.1 Parasteatoda tepidariorum | reverse complement strand
CTTTTGTGATTCCAATTTCTTTTGTACTCTTACTGACTTCAGGAAGGTAATTACCCTCCCTAAGTGTAGAAAGACCACCTTAGTTGACAAGATTGTGATTATCTCTTATCTCTGAACTATTTTCATGTCATTTTCCTATTGATTCACTCCCCTAAATATCTAATCAATTTTACATGTTCAATTTAAGGTTCAGGAAAATAAAAAATTCTGTTTAATAAAAATAATAAATAAAAAAAAAAAAAATCAAATTTTAAGCAATTTTCGCGCAAGTCAAGACATATTGAGAAAAAAGATGACAATTTCGCGGAAATTCGCGCCTCGACAGACCTGCAGCCCTAGTAATGAGAAATGAGTGAAGGTAAGTTTGTTTGTATGAAAAAAGTTTTATAAACCCATTTTTTAGAGAGAGATTTGTTTATGATATTAAATACGCATTTAAGAGGTCTGTCTCTTCCCTGACATATTTTGAACATAACTGTTTTCTTTTACATTTTTTGAAACCTTGTAAAATATTTCAAAATTTGAAGCTATGAAGTTCAACTTCAGAGTATTGGAAATTCTTAAAAATATAATCTCAATAAAAAATATTTTGTTTAAATGAAATGCAATTAAATCTTATCTTTCTTTAAATTAATGACTAAAAGGAAGACGAAAGTTTTTAAATGATGAAGCGTTGGAAGCACTGAACACACATGGGAAAACTTCATTATAAAAACAGTAGTACTGCGTTTAAGCGTATAGAACAGTAAGTACTCACTATTCACAGCTTGGACTTACACTTTTTTAATTATAATAATTTCTAATACGTATCAAAAAAACATAGTTGCATAACTTTTTTAAATACAACAAGAAAAAATCAATTTAAGAAGTTCGGAAGCATTGACAAAATAAGTAATTCTAGTTTGTTTTGTTTGTCTCTTTCTTTCAAATATAAACACTGAAATAACACTCGCTTCCCACATAACGAAAAATAGCTTTGATAGCAAAGACATTTTTAATTGTCAGACTGACTCAAAACAAAAAATTTAATTTCGAACAAATAAAAGGCTAAAACGGAATTAACAATTCTCTTGCAACATATTCTAACATCAACTTAAATGTGGAAAGTAAATACTTACATAGAGCGATAAATATATAAGAACGCTTTAATAGTTTAATTTAGTTTATATTTTAAAACAAACATTACATATAGATCAACTAAAAAAAAACAGTCTGTTGGTATCTAACTCCCTGTTTACAGAAAAATCACGTTTTGTCACTTATGTTGCCAGAAAATTTTCATTAACTTCGAAATCTACCAAGAGTGATCGAAACAACGCAGTGTTTTCTACACTAGATAGCGCTGCTTGCTCTTCACTCTCTAGATTTCCTGGTTACTGTTTCCAGTGTATTTTGAAGCAATTTAGCTCACATTGTGTTTCGAGACTCTCTTGATTAGTATTTCTTGTATAAGTGTATTTGCTACGTGATTTATTATTTGTGTTTAAAAAAAGAATCGTTATAAGAATCATTATTTGAAGACCTGTCCTTTCAAGAAGTAAGAATCATCGTTTGAAACAAAGTGTTGCGAATAACACTAAAATAACTTCATAATCTATGGGCTGCATCTACCAGATGCGGGTGTGTTATTAGTTTAAAAATAATTCAAGTTCATTTAACAAAAAACAACGTTTATTAAAGGAAAAACGATAACAAGATCGCGAGCCATAGACGCTCGTGTCATTTCATTCGGTGCTGCTCTACTTCCTATTTGGAAGTATACAGCTGCTTAGTCGAGATATTTTGAGTAGATAATTTCGTTTTTTACAAAAGAAAAGAAATTATATAATTTCTGAGCTGAAATCTACTTTCTGCATCTGTATTTCATAAGATATTAAGTAATTCTGCTAAGTTTGAAATGAAAATTGGTTTAACTTATTTATTGTTGTTAAAAAGGGTGACATGGTTGCTTGATTTAAAAGAACTCGCTTTTTTGGCCCTCCAGATTTGATCTTTTTACTTGTTTGTTCTTGTTACAAGCCGTTCACTAAAGTGCGTTATTGTTAGCATATTGTTCGAGCAATGAGATTAAGTTCATTTTACAAGTTATTATTTAGGTTTAAATTTCGAAGTAGGTATATTGTTGACAAGGTAGGAAGTGTTTGATAACGATTCTTCGTGTTGAGAACTGGCGTTTGTAAGTGGCGCTGCATGAAGCCACTGACATCATCATTATTGTTCTGATCACCTTGATATCCGAGATGCGTTCTTTAGTGTTCCCGTAAAACCAGAATGTACGAAATATTTAGCATTCTCAACAGATAATTCGCAATATGAATTTCTTAAAACCCCTTTCGGATTGAGTACATCGCCAAATGTCTTTCAAAGACATATAAACAGAGTGTTTAAAGATTTGATCAAAGATGGTACATTGAAATTATACTTCGATGATATAATTGTAACGTCAGAAACTCAAGAGGAAAACCTCGAAAAACTTAAATGTGTCTTTAAAGTAGCGTCAGAGTACGCAGTTGAATTTAATTTTAAGAAATGTGAATTTTTAATGAACGAAATTGAGTTTTTAGGTTATTTTTTTAAAAACGGTACGATGCAACCGTCTGCTTCTAAAACCGCTGCTGTTCAAAATTTCCCTAACCCTAAATCGGTTAAACAAGAGCAAAGTTTTTTAGGACTTACTTCTTATTTCCGCAAATTTATTTACAACTATTCTAAAATTGCAAAACCCTTGAGTGATTTGTTAAGAAAGAAAGCGAAATTCTATTTCGGTCAAGAACAAATGGAAGCATTCCAGAAATTAAAAGATATTTTGAGTCAAAAACCAGTTTTACACATTTTTCGTCAGGGATCAAAATTGGAACTGCATACTGATGCTAGCAGTAAAGGATTTGGAGCAATTTTAATGCAGCAGGGCGATGATGAAAAATTTCATCCTATATATTATTTTAGCCATAAAGCTTCACCGCAACAAGAAAAACTTTCAAGCTATGAATTAGAAGTTTTAGCCATAATAGAAAAATTTTAAAAAATTTAGGTCGTACTTGTTAGGTACAAAATTTAAAATTTACACTGACTGCGCTGCGTTTACCCAAACAATGAATAAAAAAGAAATAACACCCAAAATAGCGCGATGGGCTTTACAACTTGAAGAATTTGACTATGAAATTTTGCATAAAGGTTCAAATCACATGTCCCATGTCGATGATCTTTCCAGAAACACAGTGTTAATGGTTACTCGAGCATTTAGTGAAGTTACAGCAAAAATCGCCGCCGCTCAGGAAAAATACGAATTAACTAAATCATTAAAAGAACACGTAGAAACAAATGACGATAACGAATACTTAATTTAAAACGGAATTTTATATCGAATAGAGAAAGGTCGAGAATTATTAATTGTTCCCCAAGCACTCGAAAATGAAATTATTCGTGAAGTACATAACAAAGGTCATTACAGTATTAATAAAACCAAAGAAATAGTTAAGCAGGAGTTCTATATTCAAAAACTTAGAGATAAAACCGAGAAAATTATTGCTAATTGCGTTAAGTGTATTTTATGTAATAGAAAGTTTGGGAAAGCCGAAGGATTTCTTAACCCCATCCCAAAAGATAACATTCCCCTCGATACTTATCATGTAGATTATATAGGTCCCTTGCCATCCACTAATAAAAGTTATCAGCACATATTAACTGTAGTAGACGGATTTACCAAATTCGTTTGGCTTTACCCCACCAAATCAACAACAGCACAAGAAGCAATCACAAAATTGACAACACAACAAATTATATTACCCTAGAAGAATCATAACTGACAGAGGTACAGCTTTTACCTCAAAAGACTTTAAAACTTATTGTGCTAATGAAAACATCGAACATTATAAAATCACAACAGGTGTAAGTAGAGGAAATGGACAGGTAGAAATAATACATAAAATACTGATCCCCATATTATCAAAATTATCCTTAGATGACCCTGAAAAGTGGGATAAATTTGTTCCATCAGTGCAAACTATTATAAACAGTACCGTTTCCAGAAGCACAAACTTTACGCCACTTGAATTGCTAACTGGTGTAAAACTAAAAAACAATCTTGACCTGCACATCAAAGAAATCTTGAACAACGAATATGAGAATTTTATAATGAGTGAAAGAAACGAACTACGAGAAAAAGCGCGAGAGAACATTCTGAAGGTACAACAGGAGAACAGAAAGAACTTTAACAAGCGTAGAAAAAAACCAAACATCTACAAACTAGGAGACTTAGTCGCTATAAAACGGGCCCAATTCGGAACTGAACTTAAATTGAGAAAAAAATATCTTGAACCCTACCAGGTGACAGCTGTGAAACCTAAAGGCCGTTATGACGTCCAAAAAATCCCTGGCCACGAGGGGCCAAGCATCACATCCACCGCAGTAGATTTTATGAAGCCTTGGGCTTCGTAATCAGCATCATAAAAAAAAATGCCCATGTAGAATTAGATACTGCTTTCTTTTTTTATTATTATTTCAGGAAACTCGTTCATGCTTGCGAGGACACAAGAAATTAAGATGCCAGAGTGCAGGATGAGGAAAAGAACTCCCTCTCATCCCTTCTTCTGTCGCCATGATTCCAGTGTCACAACTTCCCCGCACCACCACCTCTCCTTTTTTTTAACCCAGAGACTCACTCTTCGTTTTGTTGCTGAACAATCAACTGCATAGCCCAGACGGGGCTCATGCTTGTGTAAATGGGGCAGAGGGCCCATGTTTTTGAAATTTTATAAATTTTTCATAAACTATTCATATCTAATCATATATGTAAATAATTCATTTTGTTATTAAATGTTACCATCATCGAAAAAAACAACTGTCGTTCCTCTCCAAAAAAAAAAAAAAAAAAAAAAAAAAAAAAAAAAAAAAAAAAAAANAACAGTTTCAATGCCATAGTGTAGTAACTGCGAACATTGCGTCATCCGCCATCATGAAATACTAAAAGAATTTGCATCATCCTCTTTGTCATTGAGAGGCGCCAGTCAGTCCCGATGGGGAAGTCCCGAATTTAGAATTAACTCTTGACTTTATACAATAAAACAATCTAATTTCTTATTCACATGAATTTTGGAGATACTGCGTGAAGGCAGCTCTCACCAACCATGTCACTTCTAAATTTAAACGTATTTCCTTTTCTTTGTATTAAATGTTATGTTTAAATGTTAAATTATCGTCATTATTTCATCTTATGCTGCACTAATTCCTACAAATAATGGGGGCTTGCGTCCGAGATTTGAATAGAGCTGTAATTTTTTAACTTTGATATCCCACGAAGGGGATTTTTCAGCCAAACAAGTTTTGAAATCCCGCGAAGGGGATAATCTACGAATTGTGGAGCTAAGAAAAAAAAAGTGAAATTCTACGCTCGTGTAGGAGCTGTAGATTTTGTTCCTGTTTCAAATCCCGTGTCACCGAATTGTTCACCGAATCACCAAAATTCTACGCTCGTGGAGGAGCGGTTTATCAAATTAGCATTCGCTCAAATGTTGTTCCTGTGTTAAATTCCATTTTGAATCTGCCGAGAAGGGCAGTCAACTTTTCCGTGAAGAGCAGCAAAAAATCAGCGACTGGAGAAAAACAGCAGCAGAGACCTTTGAACACTCCGAAATCAGCAATAACTGAATCTGCCGTGAAGGGCAGAATTGATGCAGAAACTTTCCAAAACCGTTGGAATATTTTGTGCAAATTAGAAGGGCAGTCAACTTTTCCGGAAAGTGCAGTTGTGAAATCCTTGGATACAAATAGGGATACGAATCTGGTTTGAATCAACGAAACATTGGATTACCATTGGACACTGGGAGTCTTTTCAAAGTAGGAAATTTTCAATTTTAAAAATGCATAAAAATTCAAAGAAAGAAGACCTAGTAAAAGTATTAGAAGAGAAAGGAGGCATCGCAGACAGCAGCGATAATATCGTTAAATTAAAAGAAAAAATTGAATTTACCGAAATATTTAAGAATGATTCAGAATTTGTCAAAAATTTAATAACTAACGCCGTGGAAGAAAGAGTACAAACAGCGGACAGGGAACTTAAACAAAACGAAATTCAAGTTGAGTTAGAAAAACTAAAATTAGAAAGACTCGAGAAAGAAATGCTTTTATTAGAGGCTAAAAACAAAGCATTTGAAATTGACCCGCCCGAAACAATAAATGATACACCTGAAACAAACATTGAGAATCTAATTCATAGCATCGAAACCTGAAAATTTTAATCAATTGTTTTCATAGTTGGAAAGAGCTTTTGCTACGAAAAACATAAATGAGGAGCTTAAAGCCGAAATCTTAGTCAATATGCTAGGTGAAAAAGCAAACAGTGTCTTGTTGAACATTAAAGATGATGATCTAAGAAACTATGAAAAATTGAAAGCTTTAATATTACGCGATTTTCAACGAACTCCCCAAGAATGCTTAAGTAACTTTAAGAATGCATCAAAATTTAAAGAAGAATCGTGTATTCAATTTGCTACTCGCTTAAATTTACATTTCGAGTATTATAGCAAATTACGTAAAGTTGAAACATTTAAATCATTATGCAACTTAATCATATCCGATAAAATTATTGAGACATTAAATAAAGAGATGACCAGTTATATTTTAATCCGTGAGGGAGAAAATTGGTTTAATCCTGTCGAGTTAGTGCGAGAATTAGACATTTACATTACTTCGAAAAATAGGCCACACAGAGAAGCCCATAAATATCAGGGCTAAGGAGAATAGAAGGGCTAGTTCACTCCGCTCTTAGAGCTGAAGCTACGATTTCCCTCCTCATGACGTCACTGTGTCCACAGATCTCGGAGATCGCAAGCAAAGATATGATAACTTTGCATCTTTCTCTTTGTAAAAATAAGTTAGACTTTTTCTGGTTATTAGCCTTCAAACTTTACGTAATTAACACATTATTTCCGTTCATAAACATAGTTCAAAAAAAACTTTCTTGGTTATTATATTAAAAAAAATACCATTTTAAACTTATAAAAATGTTTTGCTAGTTGGTGAAAATGACACGATAAATACTTTATTTTAAAAAGTTCAGTTTTAACTTTAACTATTAAGAAAAATGAAGGCATATATCGACACTTTTTTTATCTACATATTCTTTTATAACGATAAGTTAAGTTAAATTTAGAATCCCTGATTTTAAAATATGTCGTTAATAGCAATTTGTTCATACTTAATCATTAGGAAACATCAACCTTAAACGCTAATTACTGAAACAAAATAATAATTTAGGTTCATAATGACATTAGAAATTTTACAATTGTTTATAGACATTTAAATTTACGATGATATAATTTATAGATATTTAAATTGAAGAGAATATAATTTTTAAAAAAAATCATAAATATTTAGAATAACTACATTAAAAAATATGTTATGAAATTAGGAGAATTTCAACTATATACTATATATTTTATTTATACTTTTTACTTACATTTTAATTTTCTTTGACTTTATCTATTTTTTAATTCTTTTCACCTGCCTTTCTTTATGAAGTAACGAGGCGGTTTCTATTTAGATAATGAATTTTTATAAAAGTTCTTAACGACAGAATAAACGTATAGCTGTTTTATATTAACTGTGTCATTTCGGAATCCATTCTTTACATAGTTGTTCATTTACTTTAGGGAACACGCGGAAAATTATACTTTTTCCTTTTGTTTTTATATCAAAATTTTTTCAAGTTGCAATCGCGCAAACTGGCATTTCGATAATAGTTTTAAATTCTTGTAAATTCACTGCAAAAACTGAAGAAAGTCATTATAGAAAATTACAAATGTCTTAGAATGTGTCACAAAAAAATGCTCCAATATTAGTTAGAGCTAGCAAGGCCGAAAGCTCCGTTCTTGAAGTAAAAGTGCGAGCTTTGCGCCAAAGTGACGTCACTAGAGAAAATAGGAGGATTGGCGCGGCGAGAGCTACTTCAAAGGAGTGAACCAGCCCTTCTATTCTCTTTAGCCCTGCATAAATATGGGGAGAACACTTTCTTTCGAAACGAGAAAAAGTATTTCAGAAAAAAACACCCAGATTGTTTTTCTCAAGCGATAGATAAACGAAATAGTGCGGAGAGACATTGTTATGTCTGCAGGGAAATTAATCATTTAGCACGTTACTGTCCGAAAAGATTGGAAAAAAAACATATGATTCCAGAAGCGATAATTCAGAAAGAAAAAATACCTCTCCCAGTGATAACTTAAAAAATAAAAGCTTTAGTGTTAATTCATGCAAGCCATCTGGAAAAAATAACTTTAAGCACAAGTTGAAGTATGCTGAGATTTATTTGAATAAAAATATCGCAGTTCAAGCCATAATTGATTCTGGAGCTGAAATATCGATGATTAATTCAAATAAAATAAAAATAAGAAATTAGCCGTTTTCTAATATAATGCTGACGTCATGTTTTGGGAATATACAAAATGCGAAACTTGAAGAGATTGAAATGTCTATAAATCCCGATATGTCAGGGTTTAAGGTCAGTGCCGCTGTTTCGGATGATCTTGAAGTAGAAGCGATCCTAACCCCAACGATTTATGAGCAATTAATAAAACTAGGTCAGCTTTCTTCAAGTATAAATACTCAAATCGTAACTTCTGAGAGTGAAGATTTTTATGAGTGTTCTTGTTTCAATATTAATGACTGTTGCTCCCGTGAATGTTTTTTATTTAATATTAACAATGTGTATAGTAATGATGAACTTGATTTATCACATGTTAATGACTCTTGTATTAGAAATGAACTGTCAGTGTTAATTAATGATTACAAACCAAACAAAATTAAAGACACTAAGTTAACAATGAAAATTATTTTAAAAGATGAAATCCCAGTGTGTCAAAGAGTTAGACGTTTATCTTTTTCTGAGAAACAAAAAGTAAATACTCAGATATCAGAATGGTTAAAAACAGATATAATTAGAGAGAGTTGCTCTGATTACTGTTCCCCAATAGTTCTTTGCAAAAAAAAAAGAAAGATAATAGCCTAAGATTATGCATAGATTACCGGAAATTAAATTCAAAAACAATTAAGGACAGATAACCCTTACCTCTTATTGAAGATGTGTTAGACCAATTACAGGGTTCTAAAACATGTAGCAAAATTGATCTCAGAAACGGGTTTTTCCATATAGACGTGGACGAGGATAGTAAAAAGTATACCTCATTTGTGACACCTGATGGGCAGTATGAGTTTAATAAAGTGCCATTTGGGTTATGTAATAGCCCTAGTACATTCCAGAGGTACATTAATTATGTGTTCCGTGATCTTCTTAGAGAAGGTGTTGTTGTCATCCTCATGGATGATATTTTTATACCCGCAGAGGGTGAAATAGACGCACTGAACAGGTTAACGAGAGTATTACAAACTACATCGAATTCGGATTAATTAAACTATACTGATTAACTTAATTTAAGGAAATGTCAGTTTTTGATGCAAACTGCATCCGAATATGGAGTAGAACTTAAAGAAATGCCAATTTTTGATGCCTAAAATTAACTTTTTGGGTTACATTATTGAGAACGGTACCATTAAACCCTCTTCCGTAAAAACACATTCTGTTCAAAATTTTCCTGTACCTAAATCTCCTAACAAGTTCAGAGTTTTCTTGGGTTAACCGGATATTTCAGAAAGCTTATTTTTAACTATGCTTTAATTGCTAAACCATTAAGTGATTTACTTCGGGATAACAGTGTATTTTATTTTGGCCCAGAGCAACAAGCAGCATTTCAAACTTTAAAACAAAAACTTTCTGAAAATCCTGTAATACACATTTTTAATCAAGGAGCACCGCTTGAGTTGCATACCGATGCAAGTAAATTTGGGTATGGTGCTATTCTTTTTCAGCAATCTGATAACAAATTACACCCAATACACTATATGAGTAAAAAAAAGACTCCTCAAGAGGAGAATTATTCAAGTTAAGAATTTGAAGTATTGGCTATAATTGAGGCTTTGAAAAAATTTCGGAATTATTTGGTGGGAAATAAATTTAAACTTGTAACAGACTGTTCAGCTTTCCAAAAGACTATGAGTAAAAAACAATTAACTCCTAAAATTGCTANCCCAGTTTCCATGTAATCCGGTCTACCTACCTTTCTCTCCAGTGCCAACTTAAGGTGGAATGGACTATAGTAGATATCCTATTATGCTAATTACTTGTGACGCACTAACCTTTAAAATTGTTACTAACCAGGTAAATGATGTATGCATTAACTCTATTAAACAACTTTTGGAAAATAAATCAATTGACGATTTTGTGGTAAAAAATAATGTTTTATATAAACTTGAGAATGATAGTTATTTGTTAGTGGTTCCGCAACAAATGCAAACTGACATTACCAAATCTACACATTCTAATAGTCATTTTAGTATTGCTAAAACTCTTGATGTACTTAAACAAAACTATTATTTTCCAGATATGAAGAAATGTGTTAAGTAATTGTGTCGAATGTATATTAGTAAATAGGAAGGTAGGAAAAAAAGAAGGGTTTCTGAACCAGATTCCTAAAAATGATATTCCCTTAGATACTTACCATATTGATTTCATTCGTCCCATGCCTTCAACTAATAAAAACTATAAACATATTTTTACCGTGGTAGATGCGTTTACCAAGTTTGTTTGATTCTACCCAACTAAATCTACGTCAAGTTAAGAGGCAATAGATAAGTTAAAAGCTCAAAGATAACTTTTGGATAACTTTCATGAATAATTACTGACAGAGGTACTGCGTTTACTTCAACAGATTTTAAGACTTTCTGCCAAGATGAAGGTATCGAACATGTGAAAATAACAACAGGCATTCTTCGTGGTAATGGACAAGTGGAAATAATGCATAATAACCTCATACCGATACTGGCAAAACTATCGATAAAAGATCCTACTAAGTGGTACAAATTTGTTCCAGCAGTACAACGTACCATCAATTCGACAGTTTCTCGGAGCACGCAGATGACTCCATTTCAACTTTTAACCGGAGTGAAAATGAAAACAAAAGAGCACTAACAAATTCTGCAAATGTTGGGGAAAGAACACATAGAATCATTTATCCAAGATAGAGAGAACATTCGAGAAGAAGCCAAAAAGAATATTTTGAAGATCCAAGAAGAGAACCGCAGGCAATACAATAAAAGAAGGAAGAAAGCCAACGAATATCGAGTGGGAGACTTAGTTGCAGTCCAGAGAACTCAGTTTGGATCTGGTCTCAAATTAAGACCCAAGTTCTTCGGTCCATACCAAATCACAAAAGTGAAGAAGAATCATAGATACGATGTGCTAAAAGACGGGAATCATGATGGATCAATAAACACTTCATCTTCCGCTGACCACATGAAACCGTGGTCAGTAAATTAAAAAATTGCTTTAACATTTTTATACTTTACTTTCTCGTTCTTTGTCTTTTTTTTTCCAAGTAACTGCGTCAAGGAGCTGTTCCGATCGAAAATGAGGACATTTTGCTGGCAGGATGGTCGAATATTGTAGAGTTTCAATGCCATAGTGTAATAACTGCGAACATTGCGTCATCCACCATAATGAAATACTAAAAGAAGTTGCATCATCCTCTTTGTCATTGATCGGCGCCAGCCTGTCCCGATGGGGAAGTCCCGAATTTATAATTAAGTCTTAACTTTATACCATGGGTCGCCAAACTTTTTTGATCATCGACCCCTATATAATTTTTCGAAATCTCCATAGACCCACATAAAAGTAATTTTCGTTAATTAAAATAAAACTCTATTAGATACTGTGTTTGTACATTTATTTTATGATTTTAAATATTTATTAAAGTAATAGTACATTGTGTAACAATATTTTTATGAAAAATATATTAATGTTGAAATTTAAATACCTTAATATTTAATAAATAATAAGTAATTATAAATAAGTAGAAATAATAAGTAAAGTAACTACAGGTTTATTGCTTCTTATTAAATGAGATGGGTGTGCTTGGTGTTTTTTTTTTTTTTTTTTTTTTTTTTTTTTNTTTTTGTTTTTTGCAAGGTTCGCTATATTGGGTTCAAAATTGGTCAATTTTTATTTTAAATCTCCTCGAAACTCCACAGTTAATTTATTTCTGTAGTTAAGATTGAATTTACGTGACTGAAACCGGCTTCAACCACATATAAACTTGGAAATGCTAGCATAAATGGCTGAGCTATTTCGTAAAGTTTCATCGTAAAGTTTTCTCACAAAGTTTGGAAAATAATCTTGATTCAAGAGGTTGGGCTTTAATTTGATAGATACACTTAATACAAAACTGTAAGGCTTTATTTAACTCTGGACTCAGATATTTTGCTACTAAGTTGTTTCTATGCAACACAAAATGAATAATACGTATGCCGAGCTTCTTTGAGAAATGTAGCAAAATCTCGGTAACGCCCTACCACAGCAGATGCCCCATCTGTGGCTACCGCTATTATATTTTCAAGCGGAATATCACATTTATTTAAATATTCTTGTAAACATCTAAAAATTGTCTCTCCTTTTCCATAAGTTTCAAGAAATTTAGCAAATAAAAATTCATCAATGACTCGTCCTTTAACACATTGCTGACCGGTCACGAATTAACTCGTGTTTTCGTGGCCAAGCGTTGATGACCGGTCACGAGTCATAGCAATCATGTTAGCTGTGATCTCGTGGTGACTATTTTAAAAAGTGGACGTAATTTTCCTTACTTTTCAAGTTTTACTATTTAATTCTCTATCAATTTATTATAACTTTACGAAACCCAATATACTTGCAAAACTTGTGGTGTACCATTACACGTAGGTGAGTGTTATACTTTTTATCATACGAAAAAGAAATATTAAGAGTTGAATAAGAAATAAAAAATTTTAAAGTTTATTTATATTGTGTTACTTCCACATCCGCTTTCAAAAACAATGCCGGGCACATGGGAAAATTTTCGATACAGTTGCCGGTCAGCTATGTGTTAATTTTACTGAAATATCTAACGTACATCATAAGAATAGCAGAAACGCCAAAAATAGATTCATCAGAACTTGAATAGAGAACTTGCAATTTTTTAGCTCTGAAACTACCGTATTTTCTATTTCTTCAGCCATTTCGTCGATACGTCGTTTTACAGAATTTGCACTTAATGGCAATGACTTTAAAACATTAACGGAGTCTTTTTTCATTACATTCTCAATGACGTCTTTAATTGCAGGTATAGCAATGTCTTCAGCGATTGCGTGTGGTTTTCCCCCTCTTTGCTATATTAGGCGAAATCTTGTACGAAGCTATTGATCCTCCTTCAGTTTCAACTTCATTAGACTGCTTCATAAAACTTCTTATAGTTGGTGTCGACATGTGAATTTTTCTTTAAGTTTTTTGAAAAATTTAAGTTCTTTATTTTTTCTATCTGAGTGAACCCTATCAAGATGATCGTTCATTTTTTACGGTTTCTTGTAGTTATTTCCAAACGTTTTTTCGCAAAGAAGACTCATAGGAATCGTTTCATTTGTCGGTGAACAAATTACTTATGGGCCGCAATAGTGGCACAACTCAAAAAATACGAGTTTGACTAAGAGCAGGTGTAAATAGGAAAATACACATTCTTTCAGCAGCAATACTAGCACAACTCATAATTGAACTTGAAGGTAATCTTCGTTTAAGCAAACTGAAGCATTTCCTATGCATTTACCTTAGTAATGAAAACTTTAAACCCACTTATCTCAAAACTTGAATTTTTGAGTTGTGCCGCTATTGCAGCCCATGAGCGAAATAAATCCTAATTTCAAATTATCCAATGAATAATATCAACATTTCTTTTTAGAAACTGAAGCTGCCACTTTTCAAGTAAGGTTATATAAATAAATTAAAAATGAATTAGTATAATATACAGACTAAACAAAGACAAAACTATAGCACACTTAGTATTTTTTTACGAAAATCTCAAAATTTTCGAAGATATTATTATTTCAATTTGATGTGTGTAGCTTAATATAATTCCCAGTTAGTAGTAAACAGCTATAATGTCGTTTTTTGCTGTTTACAACAAACTGGAAATTAAATTTAACTTATTTCGTACAAAATCGTTATTCTTAAGAACAGTTAAAGACACACATCAGATTAAAATAATAGTATATTAAAAATTTTTTAATTTTCGTAAAAAAATACAAAGTGTGCTATAGTTTTGTCGCGGGCTGTACTAATCCATATTATTAATGCTTACCTTCTTTTTTACATGTATTGATAATTGAAATTGATATCTAAACTAAACGAATGGTTTATCGAAGCAATGACTAATTATTCAAAACTATAAAAGTTTTAAGAATGACACTGCAAATATTCAACACTGTTCACAGTTGCAAAGATAGCCGAAACTGTGTATGATATTTGCGTTTGTAACGCTAATGCTCGTCACACGTGACATTTGGACAAGCGCACATATGCATATGACATTAACCAGAAGTGCAGAGTTCGTGCCACTGGTACGTAAATACTTGTTTCACCCGAATAAATATACGTTTGTTAATTTATGTTCTATAAAGTAACTGATATATTACGTCAATTATAAAAAAATTCACAAATTTTACATACTCAATTAGGTACGTGTGATTTGCGTATTAAGAACTGTTTTTTCTTCGACCCCCAATCGACCCTTCTGATTCGGATCGACCCCCTGGCTCAGATCAACCCCCGCTTTTGTTAAATAGACCCCTGGGGGGGCTATATAGACCACTTTGGCGACCTCTGCTTTATACCATAGAACAATCTAATTTCTTATTCACATGCATTTTGGAGATATCGCGTGAAGGCAGCTCTCACCAACCATGCCACTTCTAAATTTAAACGTATTTCCTTTTCTTTGTATTAAATGTTATGTTTAAATGTTAAATTATCGTCGTTATTTCAACTTATGCTGCACTAATTCCCACATATATATACATGCATAGCAGAATACTCTCTTACATTTTGCCATTATTTGATTGTTAAAAACCTGCAGTATTTTATCAAAAAAGAAATGCGATAAATAGTTGTAAACGCTTATTCACTTAAATTCTAGTCTTTAATTTTCACAGCTTTTAAATATTTTTCAATAAACTAATTAAATTAAAGTAAATATTACAATGTGCACAAATATCAGCTTTTTTATAAAAACGCAGTAAATATAAAAATTAGAATAACTTTTAAAGTTTTAAATTTTTTAGTGAATACAGTTTTAAATTGATGTTTGGGAGCTTGGTGTTCTAATTTCACTGACGTTAACTTTCTTTTGAACTAATTTTTTACGGTCAGCAATTAAAGCAAAAAAATCGAATGTTTCTTCGGAAAAATTAAAACTTCATACACTTTTAGACAAAAAGCTTTATGTTATTATTTTATCGTTTTCAACAATTAGAGTTATTTTTTGTGTGTAATTATCTTTCGAAGAGCAAATTTTATAATTGTGTGCAAAATTTTTTCGAATCGTTTAAAAAGTTCTCTAAACCTTGATAGCCCCTTGATTCTCTAAACCTTGAAATTAACCTTGATAGGTCCACACTTTTCGACCGCTCTACTGACCAAACTATTGCGAACTATATTTTGGGGGTCGGATATCAAAATCCGTCGAAAAAAGGTATGTTTATTCAGAGTAAGTACGTTTTGGTATCTGATTTTGAAAATTAAAATATCGTTTACAATAATTAATTAGTTTACTTCAAGTCAGGCCTTCGAACCATTGAGTCCTGGTACGTGAAAATCCAATCATTAGATCGGAAGTTATTCGGGGACTTCCGTTTTTTAGTAGACACACTGTACATGAAAAATAAATAATCCATTTCGCAAATAGGTGGCGAAAATTTACTTTTTGTATCCTATTTATTCTTCGTATCTTTTTTATATGTAACTTAGATCTCTATATGTAATTTAGATCTCTATATGCAATTTTGATATTATTGAAAATTTGGTTTTTGCGATACAAAAGACATTTTTTTTTTAAATTCCCTTTTCATTTGTTTTATATTCGGTAATTCTGAGACAAATTATTGAATTGTAAAATATTGATAGTAGAAATATTCACATTGTTTACTAAAAAAAGAATTTTTGCAATATTTTGTTTGAGACAATTAAATTTAGAATTTTAATTTATAGGATCTCCATTTAAATCAGTCATCTTTCTCAGTGATAAATAGTTTTATAGCAAATGGAAGAATGGTTATCAAAGAAACAAAGTTAGTGAGGCCTGCATGAGTAAATCGGGTCCTATTATTTAACCTATTATTGTGACCTATTATTTAATGAACGAAATTTTCTTAATGTTGCGGGAATTTGCAGAAAAGAATTTTTGACCTGGTTAGCAATTTATAGTTATCAAAATTAGTTGATTTATATCTTAAAAAGTATTTTTAAAAACTTTAAAAAGAATTTTAAAAAAAACGAGTAAGAATTTTTTTGCGATCTCTTTTAAACCTATATCTGTTTAATTTAAAAATATAGCTTTGTTTTGAAAGCTTTAAACTAGAATTCTAAAAAAAAGAATCGAAGAAAAGTAAAAACGAAAAGAAGCTGCTTTGTTTATGATCAAAATTGCTTAAAAAAATAAACTGTAAAAGTTTGTTTGTAAAGAAATCATGTACTTAATAAAAAATATGAGTGCCTAAATTGATAAAAAAAAAATTCTGTTATTGCAAATAAAACTTAATGAATAACGGAAATGTAATAAAATGTAATTCCTTAGTTTTGAAATACGATTGATATGTATTTCTAGTTTATATAGAATATGATAATTTTAGGTAACAAAATTAAAAATATTAATTTTACCTATCTTAAGATTTTTCTGCATTTCAGTTATAAAAGGTGTTGAACCATAAATGGACTGTTATCTTCAATTTTTAATGTCTTCAACCAAACCCAGTGGAAATTGAATGATAGTAAATAACACAAATCATCAATATGTCTTCACTATCAATATGTTACTGTCTTCCGATTAAGTAAAATATTCTAAAAATGGATTTTTATTTTGAAAATAAAATTTGTTTTAGAACGAGAAGCTATGTTGATCACAAAACATTCAGAGGGAGGGGGTTAGAATGCAAAGCAAGCGAGGAAGGAGAGTAGCATACATAGATGAAACTTGGTGATCGAAAAGGCTACAAGTGGCGTACAGAACTCTACCTATGCTTTCACCATTAGAGTAGCGTGTGAAGAGTCATAAAAGATGGAAGTACGTTAGTTTCTGTCTTGATTTTCAAATAGATTAAAAACTTTTAAGTTAGGAAACTATATGGAACTAAAAACTACATTAAACATAGTTCTAAAAAAACGTCATGGAAATTTTAAAAATTACTTTCGACAATTAAATACGAAAAATACTAAGAAAGGGGGAAATATCGCAGTACATTCCTATACAACTGAAAAGAGGAGGAAAGGACAAGGGGGTCAAGATGGCGTATTCGAGCGTTTCGATCGCGAATACTGAATACTTTAACTTTTTTCAATCGGTATTCATTCTCATGATTTTTATGGAAGAAAAATAATTGTTTAACAAAGTATATTATTGCATTAGGCAAGGAGTTATCTGAATTGCACGTGTGCATAATAACATAATATGAAAAATTATATTATCCTTCACTGATTTTCTACCCCATAACCAGTTCGAGGTGCAAGCGTGGCATGGGACAGCATAATATGCGAAGCTCGGGTCGAGGGCACAGCAACAGAGTCGTTCAAGAAAAATTTATAATACACAGTATAAGTCCCTTATAACGGCAATTCACAATAGCAGGTGGAATTGTTAAAAAAGTGAGCTTGTCGGTAAAAGAAAATACACAAATTTAATACAAAAATTGCATTAAAAATAAGAGAAATTTATGTCTTTTTCCTTTTACAGTCGAACTCGTTTACAACAAATGTGAAGGAAACACAATATTTGCTCGTTAGAAAAGCGCTAAATTCAAACGTTTCGGAAAAATTCATATGTACTTATGAAATTATAAACAAAATATACTTTTTTTGTTTATTTTTTTACTTACGTGTTTACTGGATTTAGGACTCATGCTAACTTTTAGTTGTCTTCAGAATGTTAAGCGAGTTTTAAGAAGGTTAGTTAGGTGGAAAAGGTAAGAATTTTATAATGAATCGGGAAAAAAATTACTCGCTAAAATCGGTGTTTGCTTCCTAAAAGAGAGCTATGCTCCAATCGACTCAACTTAGCACCAAGTATTTGCTCGTTAAATAGGGGTTCGTTATAAGCAAAATCGGCAGTATTTTGAACAACTATTAAGGCATATCTAGAGATAACTTTTGGTCTACAGAGACTGTAGACAAAACTCGGAGTAACTGGATAATGCAAGAAGGAAAAAATGAAATAAAGTGCAATAGCTTTTAACTTCATCTAATAATGATTTCTTCGATAGAGCTCTCAAAATGGGAAACTATGGGGGTATGGTAGATAAGTAGTCTACAAAAAAACCAGCCTTTTGCGGGCAGGATTCATAAAAACAACAGAACTTTTTTTTTGTAAAGAAGATTCAGAAGAAAAACAACAGAACTTTTTTTTTTGCAAAGAAGATTCAAAAGAAAAACACCAGAACTTAGCCGATGAACGCCACACATATCTGCTTTATAAGCAAAGATTTAAACTGTAAAAAGGAAGTATTTAAGTTTCTGCAATGATATCCGATCCGAATAAAAAAAAAATTGCCTTTCTCGCATAATATTGCTCACTTAAACGACAGAAAGTATTTCATTAAAAAAGAAACCTTTCACAATAACGGATGACTAGTAATTTATGTATCTTATTATTTTGACAGTAGTTTAAAAAAAAATGTCATAATGGTGAACTTCTTGTTGAATATTCCTCACTCGTTATATTGAGATTTTAGAGCACTTAAAGACATAGTCAGATTTTTTCCCTCAAAAATCTTTTGAGTAATTGCTGCTCAAAAGTAAAACTCAGTTTCAAAAGAGCTTTAAAAATTGTGAGATTTCTTATCTTATCTCTTCTCGGTGCTTTTATTTTATTTTATAATCGTCGTTGAACAGCCGACCAAATTTTTGGGTAAACTACTACTAATTTTCAACTCTCTAGTCTTGTAATTTTGAACCTAATTCAGAAGACAAGGAAACTCCTGGATCAGTACCCCCAGCGGTATTGATTTGTTATGGGAACATGGACCCGACACATGTTTGAATGTCTAACCCTTAGAGACCCGACAGATTTAACGTGCATCAGTCACCATTTACTACACGGGCCGGCTGGGATCGAACCCACGACCTCTTGGACATGGGCGCAGTGCCCTACCAACCAGGCTATCCTGCCCCCCTTCTGGATGCTTGGTCACCACAGGTGACGTGGCCAGCCGACCCGCGAAGCGGGTTTACAGCTCTTCACGGCCACTGCGTATTCAATATCCCCCACACATCCGGAGGTCCGTACGACCCTCAGACACGGAAATTACACAGTCGTCACCCAGAAGAAGCGTGGCAGTCCCGCACACCTAGTGCCCAATGATATAGTGGGGTTTGGGAGACCTGCCAATAGCAATTATATGGTCTATAAGAAATATTTGCCTCATGAAGGAAAGCTCATAAATCCCTTCTCTTTTTTATTAAATATGAAATAAGGCAATCCAGAATTCTCATGGATGGTTGACCGTGTAAAGCTAAGCACAGATAGCGCTAGTGGTTAAAATTCGTCGTAAGACTTCCAGGTTACTATTTTCGATTGATTTTTAAGTCTGAGCTTGAAAAAAAGATCAGCCATAGCGTTCGCTTTCCAATGAGGTAAACCGGGTTCGAATCCCAGCGATGGCTGGTCGATACGAATTCCGCATCCGACTTCCACAGTGCTGACGTAAAACATCATGTGGTAGACGGATCATGGGCAAGTCCCCTTACCAGCAGGCTAATCGTGGGTAGTTTTCCTCTCAATGAAACGCACATGCGGGTTAGTTCCAACAAAAAGTCTTCCAAGAAGGCAAAATTTCTCCCAATACTTGATCCAGGAGTTCCCTTGTCTTCTGGATTGGGTTCAAAATTGCAAGGCTACGGCGTAGAACAAAAGTAGTCGTACACCTAAAAAAAACTGGGTCGGCTGTTGAACGACGGTTATAAAATATTATTATACTTTAGTGTTTACATTATAACGCGTTCCTTCAATTTAAATTTCAACGAAACAAACAGCAAATGAATAAAAAAAAAAGCGATATTGTACTCTTATATAGCCAAATACGGGATAACATTCAAAGCATGGCCTTACACTTTATTTATGTAGTGATATTAATTTTCTTAAATTTGTTTTAGATTCACGACCTGTTAGAATTTATAAATTACATAAAACTCTTATGAATGGTAAAATTGCGTGTAAATTTAAACACAAATCACAATAATAAAACTTCTTAGAATATTAAGCCTGTTCACACATCGCTTCGTATGCATAACATAAGCGGAGGAATACACCTGGAATTTTCTAAATTTCTTCCGGTTTTAAAAAGCTTATTACCGTTTACATTCAGTCAACCATCCAAATCGTTGCATTTTTTTATTTGTTTTTATCACCCACTCAGTCTTTGACACTACAACCCATAGAGGATCTTGCCTACCACACATCTCTAAACTTTTCGTTCCACAGCCTTCATTTTGTAAATACACATAACTAGGACTGGGCTATAAATCGATGTATCGAGACATATCGATTTAACGCATATATCGGCAAGACGATACAGCGACTTTCATTCAAGGCGATGCATCAGAAATCTGATTTAAGCCGTCGAGTAAAGACAACGAGCACAAAACGATACAGCGATATAAGACAACGATATAAGATAACGATATAAGACTCTTCTCTTACGTTCCGATGTCGACTCGCGCTGTGGAAGACGATGTTCGTTTCGTTATGTTGAAATGGCNACAACTTTTAACTGCTAATACTACCTGTGTTTTGCCTGTTTGTA
The DNA here is from genome assembly GCF_043381705.1 of Parasteatoda tepidariorum. Lineage (NCBI taxonomy): Eukaryota > Metazoa > Arthropoda > Arachnida > Araneae > Theridiidae > Parasteatoda > Parasteatoda tepidariorum. The sequence goes on along the minus strand of NC_092215.1, from coordinate 57,551,808 downwards.
TGTTGCACGTGTTCTCTGTCGACATTCGTGTGATATCGGCTAGAATCGAACTATCAACCTTTAACAGACCACAGATTTAGATAACTTTAATTTTCTTTTATTTCTGGCAAGAAATTAAACTTTGTTCGGTATTTCCCAAACAAGCACACTGTGTGGTATTCTTTACTTCTAAAAATATTCAGCTCATGAAACTTAACTCGACCACATTTAAGGTTAAAAGCAGAACGAAATTTTCGGTTGCGATGTTCAGTGGCGTGCTGGGTCGAAAAAGAGTTAGGGTTAACTAGAGTGCCTAGAGTAGAAGAGTGTGGACAAAAGAGAAACGATTCCTGATTGGTGAAAAGAAAAACTTTACCGCCGAAGGCGAGAGTGGAAAATTCGCCATTGGAATAACACTGAGTGAAAATTATCTGCCTCAAAAATTTTTTGTTCTGCATTAATAAAGGTATGTAATAAGTTCATTACTTACTTTTTTTCAATAAGAAACTGCACAGTTACAGTAAATGTAAAAATTATGGCTGAAAATTTGAATATTTATTAGTTATTTGAATTTATCCTTATTATTACTTACTTGCGCGCATATAAAGTTTTATTTATCTCATTGCAAAGAGAACAAGGTGATAAAATAACTAATGATTTCATAAGAATAAATGTATTTACTTTTAACAAACATAATTTCTATCTAAATTACCTATAAATTTTAAGATTTGAGCATCTTTTTATCAAAGCTTCAGAAGTGCAGAGTTTGGTGATATTACTTTGAAATGTTGGCGCGTTACAATGTTTGCCAAGTAGCATTAGTTTACTTTTAGTGACCACCTTGATAAAATGCTAGTTTTTTTTTTAAATTTCAACTAATTATCGAAATTTTTGTTTACAATTTGTTGAAATAAATAATACCTTTCTAGGTGAATATGCGATAATTTTTTCTTGAAAAAGTAATAAATTATGTAATTTGTTCTGTTAATTATTATTTCTGAAATGAGTAACATAATCATTATTAATTTTTATATTATACTTATGGCATTTATTTAAATCTGAAGTCTTTTCATAAGTCTTTTTTTTTTTTATTCACGTTAATTTTTTAACAATATGAGATGCTAATTTTTCTTACAATGCTTCTTAAAAAATCTGTAATATCATGTGCTTTCCAATTTCAAAGTTTATATTATTGATACTTTAGTATTTACTCTTAGGCAAATGGTTAGAGTTAAATAATCAATTATATTCATTTAGGATTGAAATAACTTCAATAGTAATAAAAATAATATATTAAAGTTTTATATTTTTGCTTATAAAAATGCATTTTATTAGTATAAACTTTAAATGTATCGATTTATTTAATTATTTATTTATTCTTTTATTCGCACAATGCCATATTAATTACTATTATTAATTAATAAATTTGTCATTCTCCCTTGCCCTCCATTGTGCGAGACTGATATATATATATTTCTAATTCTTAAAAAAAAGGTAGAAGTAAATACTTATTTGAATTTATTATGATACCTTCAAATTAATTTTTCAGTTTGTTTTAATCAAAATTTAAAATTTTGGAAGTCCTTCAGAATAACACCAAATGAGCGAGAGGCGCCAATTTCGGTGTATCATCTGGCAACCCCCTTGGACAAAAATATGACGGCAGCGCATGCGCTCTTGGGTTTTGTCATCACTCTTTTCAATACAGGCACTCTAGGGTTAACTGTTTATAACTGTTAACTTTCATGATTTTTAGGTCCCGCTCAATTTCCTCAAGCCATCGTTTTCTGGGTCAATGAACTTCTCTTTCCTGCTATTTTTCCCAAAAAGATCTTTTTAAATTTCAATTTTCATACATTTTTGTTAAGTAACACAACCACTGTAAGCCTTTTTTAGATTTTATGATATTAATTATATATGTCATCATATAGTTTCTCAATTTCTAGATTCGATCCGATTCTCCAAACATGGCCAACCTTTACAGGTCGAAATTTTTGTCGTATCATTTTCCCCCCACCCAGTTAATGTCATGTTATTATGTTCAAAATGAGTCAAATATGAATAAAAATAGTAACACTATTTCCCCCCTCTTCTCTCGATTACATTTTTTAAAATAATTTATTATTGAAAATTTTGTTCGAATATGAAATAATTTAGAGTTTTTGTTGTTGTTACTTTACGTCGCACTAGAGCTGCACAATGGGCTATTGGCGACGGTCTGGGAAACATCCCGGAGGATGATCCGAAGACATGCCATCACAATTTTGATCCTCTGCGGAAGGGATGGCACCCCCGCTTCGGTAGCCCGACGACCTGCGCGCGAATAGAGTTTTTGCTAATTAGTTTCCTATGGTGTATTGCTATCTAGTTTCCATGCATTTTTTTTTGAAAACTCCAATCTTTTTGAGCTGCAATCTGGGCTGTTGACAAGTTGTTGAGTTAATGGTATGACCCAGTATTTTAAATAAAGGGTAATTAATTTTAGACTTGCTCTCTGAATAATGAAGGCTATTATTTTAATTTCCTGTTAAGTAAAAAACAATATCATCAGAAGAGAAGTTTAGGAAAGAACAATTCTTCCCAAATAAAGGCCCCAATTTTTTTTAATGAAAAATCATTCCTAGCAAGAATAGAGGTTGTGCGGTTTCCATAAAATAAATCCTTGTGAATTGATTTATTATGCACACTAATAAAGTCATTTTCAAATGTTTCTATGTTTATATTGCATTTGAAATTTTTTTAAAAAATCGTATATTCAAAATTCGAATTCTCAAGAACTATTAGATTGATTTCGCTCATATTTTGCAGTGTTAAATTACTTTCTATAAAATGATGGGAAAAATTGTATACAATTCTAACATTTATTTGACTATTATTAAGCAAAATAATAAATATTTACTAAATATTATCATTATTTTCTGATGGAATTATTTTTGGATAAAGGAATTTTATAATTGTGTGCAAAAACTTTTCATTCCGCTTAAAAAGTTCGAGCTATTACGAATTACGCAAAAAGTAAAACTAATTCGCGATCGCAACACTCGAATACGCCATCTGGGGAGAGACCGGTTTCATGCCTTTAGCCCTTCCCTCTCCTCCTCTTTTCAGTTATATAGGAATGTACTACGATATTTTCCCTTTTCTTAATATTTTTCCATTTTATTTAATAAAAATATTTTTAAAAATTTCCGTGATACTTTTCTTTAGAACTATGTTTAATGTAGTTTTCAGTTCCATATAGTTTTTCAAGTTAAAAGATTTTAATCTATATGAAAATCAAGAGAGAAACTAACGTACTTCCTTCCTCTATGACTTTCCACACGCTAATGGGGAAAGCATGTGAAGTGTTGCCATAGGAAAAGAGTTCTGCTCTACGCCACCTGCAGCCCATTTCGATCGCCAATA
>NC_092215.1:57531768-57544531 GCF_043381705.1 Parasteatoda tepidariorum | reverse complement strand
TAATGCACTTAAACTATAGAATACTTTCACCATACATCTGGAAGAAAAAAAACTTACCTTAGTAAGGAAGTAGAATACAGAATAGGCAAAAACATATAATGCAGATCCACCTGACACCATAATGGATCTCCACCACCAATGATAATCCTGAAAAATATTCCATTTGAAATTATAAAAGCAATGGTTTTATTTTGTTACAAAAGCTAAACAATTTTTAATATCAAATTTCATTCATTTAAAAACTTGTAAGACAAATTTATTGTTATGTATTGTCTCCTTTGAAAAAAGGGATTAACCAAGTGAAGGAACAGCTCTTACCAGTGAATGAACACCCAGTAAAGGAACACTTAATTTTGGTCATTTTTTAATGCTCTTTATGAATTTATAAGCCATACAAATATTTAAACACAAGTCTATTCTTGAAATTATAACATATAAATACTTGGAAAATGTTAACTTTTTTTTGTAATCATGAATTGAAAATTAAAGTGTCTACATATTAACACATACTGTTCATTCCCTGGGAAATCTATGCCCAGTAAAAGAACATGCCTGTTCCCTCACTGGTTAGAAGCTGGAAAAAAACCAGTAAAGGAACACTTGCTCCTTCACTGGATTTTCATCGTTTGGTGATCCAGTGAATAAACACCCCCTTATCTCAGTACTTTATTATGCTATGATGCTTAAAAAAAAAAAAAAAAAAACGTAACTTCAATAATTATATTTTGAATTCTCCTTTTCACAGTGAGAAAAATAAAAATATTACATGCAATTAATTCCACTTCAAACATATAAATACAAACACTCACCTTATAATTTTTTCAAAGAAACAAGGTGTTGCAGAGATAATAACAAATTCAAAAATTTTTCCAGAGAAGTCTATTTGACCAGGTAATCCAAAACATTGCTAGATGACTTCCTATTGTTTGGCAGTAAGCTATTGTTACCAATCAATCTAAAGAAAAACTTTCAAATTCTTATTTTTAATCAATATATATGAAATGTTCCTTCACTGGTTGGTTTACCCTATTATGAACGAAAAATTCAAATCCGTAAAAAAAAAAAAGAGGAGGGAAGGATACGTATATTTAAAGTCCGTTTTAGTGGTTGCTTCGTAACTTAGAATATCGTCTGCACTAATTAGCATATTTGAGGCCACCCCATAAACCATTAAGATTGAATCCTAGAACGTAAAAGTCCAATCACTAAATCAAAAGTTATTCAAGGGACAGTTTTTTTTTTCTTTTCTCTTCACTTTCGGCGCATTGTACATCTAAAAAAAATCACCCCAACAGTTTCAAACCAATTAAAGTCTAAAGCTTCAATGAGAAGCATTCCTTTTAGACCCATAAAATGGTGTACTTGGAAATAAAAATGATTACTAATTAACTAATGTCCAACATATTTATTAGTGACGTAGTAATTAATTTCTGTACTCAACATGATGCTAATTAAATGTTCGAGGGTGAAAAGTAGAATTCATTATCACTTTCATTTTCAAAAGTTTTTAGCAACATTTGAATATTGCAATAAGCAATATTGTTAGAATTAACTACTTTTTTAATCTTAAAAAAAAAAAAAAAATCTTAAGAAAGCTCAATATCTGTTTAGAAATATTTATTTTTAAGAAAAAAGAGTTTGAACGTTCACAAACTATCAATAATAATAATCATAGAATTCAATCCATAGAATGTTCCCAAAATAAAAACCTATGTTAAAGGGCTTTCTGTCTCTTCCCCTTAGACCTCCAGTTGGGATCACCTGAGCAGTTTCTAACAATACCAGGGATAAAGGTAGACAAGAGAAAAAAAAACAACCTAATTATTTCTGAATAGAGCAAAGAGAGAAAAATGAGTAAAATAAAATATAAAAGTGAGTATTATGTGACTAATTCTACCGTACAATTGAAAAACCAACGTAAGCAACAAAAAATTCGAAATTGAGATTTTTATATATTTGGCATCTTTGTATGAATAGCTAAAAAAAAAGAAAAAACTTTTTTTTTTCCTTCAAAAATCAGTTTTTTTTAAACAGTTTTCTGAAATTTCGTTTCAGCGTAACTCTGACTAAATGTTTGATTTGCAAACAGAAAATGTTGGAACTCCATACACAGCTGCCAACCATTAGAAATCCATTAGATTTTACGAATGACAAATTTCATGATAATTGTTGCATAATGTACTAAACATTTTAAACATAGTGTGTTTTAGAGATTTTTATAGTCATCAAAATAGAAAAACTGCAATATATTCCAGTTATGACTGATATTAAACATACTTAAAATCTTATGTATTATGTTAACTCATAATTTCGAATATTAATAGGCATTTAATTCATCAAAGAATTTTTTAATTAATTTAAAAAGAGATTTTACAATAAATAAAAGTTTTGAACTGATTTTTATAAATGAGGTTCGCTTCATTATGCAATAGTAATAGTACAGAACCCATTATCCGGAAATCAGAAAACCGGAAAACCAAAAAACCGGAACGAAATTCGATAAATTTTCCCGCCATTTAAAAAAAAAAAAAAATTTCCTCATAAGATTTTTCTTTCTTTTTTGAAAGATGTTTACCTTACCAACATTTTGGAAGTAATCATTAGTGTATTACTTCGTTTTTTCTTCTTTTTAAGATTATTTCCAAATATTTTTTTTCCAGTTGGGTTTAACAATAAAAAAACGGCTTTTTGTAGTGATTCAGAAAACCGGAAAAATCAGTTATCCGGAATAACGATGGTCCCGATCGTTCCGGATAATCGGTTCCCTACTACTTATTTAAACATTTAAGCAATTAAGCATTAAGCAATAATCTGTACAAAAATTCTATTTCAATAAGACTGTTCTACTTCAATAATTCTATTCAATAGATTTTTTAGGAAACTTGTTCAGTTTTAGGGAATTCTCTAAAATGTACAAAAGCCAGGAGAATTTTAATTAAACCAGGAGAAACTGGCAAAATCCAGTACAGTTAGCAGTTATGCCCATATTACAACTGAAAAAAAAAACGCAACGTAGCTATCTATTCAAGGTAAGTAATTAGCTGAAGAATTGCCTGGCAACCCTTGTACTTACGTTGTTATTTTCATCTTGCGCTAATTGAGCACATGCTGATTTGAAATTTTCAGGTTTTAGTCAGAAAAATTATTGTTTTCAAATGTATTGCGAATTAAATATTTTCATACTGTCTAAGAATTTGGAGGAAACTTCATCAAGATTACAAAGCTTAGTTTTCGACCATGTGCTCCGACGAAAAATGTACGATTTTTTATATAAATGTTAAACAGGCTATTATGAATAATAAACAAGTTTTTTGGTAAATGTCTTGAAGCTATGCACATTAATCACACTAAGTGGTCTTTATTAATAATTCCCATTGAAGTTTGGTAAGTGTAATTAAGCATAATTTATTGCAACTTAAACTCAAACGTAATTTTAATATGTCTATGTACTGTGATTATAAATCTGCCTTGTCGAGCTTTTTTTAAAAAAAGGACTACGTGAAATGCGTATTTTTACTTAGTTTAAATTTAAAATAAGAGCTTTAAAAATTCAATCTTATCATTTCTATTGATGGTGGATAATTTTTGAAATCTTTAGCTCATAAACTTTAATATCGTTAAAAAGATGAATGAAAATATTAGCATATAGAAAACGAATATTATTAACAATTATATTAGTTGCCATCGCCCGGTTTACCCCACACTGATGTTTTGTAAGGTTAAGTGCCACTGCTCATTATGGATGGTGTTTTCAATGGAAATGTAAACAATAACAATCTCGAGCTCGGCACCTACTCTAGTTCCGGTTAAAAAGTTTGCAGCTGCTTACTACATGCTATTCTGATAGGCGATGTTTTCAAACGGATAATTTTGTTTTCAATGAAATAAATAAATTAGATAATTTCAGAGCTCAAATCTGCCGTATTTCATAAGATATTAATGCTATTATGTAATTCTGGGGAGTTTGGAGTGAAAATTTGTTTTAGTTATTTTGTTATTTATTTTTAAAAAAGGTGACATGGTTGCTAGATTTTGAATAACTCGCTTTTTTGGCAGTCTTGATTTGGCCTCTTTCCATTTGTTTATTACTTTTTGTTCGTGTTGCAAGCTGTGCACCACCTTACGTTAGTGTTAACACTTTTAGTATTGTAAGCACAAGTTGCTGCATACCATACAGTGTACATATAAAGAGTGAACCGCCGTCACTCACTGTTTAATTGCAATTGGATTTCCGAAATGTCACGAAATATCGAGTCAGAAGTCATAAAACGCATACAAAATTCATCTGTATTTGCTTTACAACTGGACGAGACTACCGATATTACTAAAATGTCACAACTAATTATTTACGTTAGGTTTATTTTTAATGAAGATATAACAGAAACGTTTTTATGTTGCAAAAGTTTGGAAGGAAAAACAACTGGAGAAAAAATATTCGAAGTAATAAATGAATATTTTGAAACAAAGTCCCTTACCTGGGCAAACTGTGTTGCGGTTTGTACTGATGGTGCTGCAGCATTAACAGGTTCGAATAAAGGGCTCAGAGGCTTAATTCAGAAGGTGGCGCCTCATATGGTATTTAATCACTGTATGATTCATCGGCAAGCTCTTGTTGCAAAAGATATGGATGAAGAGTTGCACAACGTATTACAAGACGCTGTTAGTTCAATTAACTACATTAAATGCAACAGCCACAACAGCCGTCTCTTTTCAATACTTTGCAATGAGATGGGCTCAACGTATGAGAAATTACTGTTACACACCGAAGTCAGATGGCTTTCACGTGGGAAAATACTACGACGGATATTTGATTTGAGAAATGAAGTGTACATGTTCTAAATCGAAAAGAAACATAGATTGGCAAGTTATTATATCAATGAAGTTTGGCTAGGGAAGCTGAGCTATTTAGTTGATATTTTCGAAAAACTTAACGACTTAAATTTGAGCTTGCAGAGTGAGAATTCAACTATCATAACTACAGCCAGTAAAATTCAAGCTTTTAAGAATAAGTTTAGTCTCTGGCAAACTGAACTGAATAAAAACAACACCAACATGTTCCCTTGCTTTAACGATTTTATCAAGGAAAATAATATAGATATAATTACATTTAAAAACATCATTTCCAATCACATTGAAAAGTTAAAGAAAAGTTTTTCGAGAAGATTCGAGGATTTTCCTGAAAACGATCTTGGTTGGATTTGTGATCCATTTTCCTTTGACATATGCAGTTCAACGCTTCAAATTAGTGAGAAAGAGCAATTGATAGATCTAATTAGTGATTATACTCTTCGAAATCAATTTAAGACTCAGCCTTGCCAAAAATTTTGGCTATCCGTGGAAAAACAATATCCCGTTTTATGCAAGAATGCCATCAGAGTGTTAATACAATTTGCATCAACGTATTTATGTGAAACTGGATTTAGCAAACTAGTTTCAATAAAAACTAAATACCGCTCGCGTTTAAACCCTGAAGATGATATGCGAATTTCAATTAGCAACATACATCCAAACATCGATGAGATAATTAGAAACTTGCAGCCACATACATCTCATTAAAGGGCAATTTACTGATTTTTGTGTTATAGAAAAAGTATTTTCTTAAAATTATAAATAAAATTAATATGAGTCAAATATTATTCGATGAAAAGAAAGAAATGCGCGAAATATACATCGTATTTGTGAACATTTATCTCTAGGGGTCGCCGAAAATTTTCTCTCTACAAAAGGGGTCGCAGTCGAAAAAAGTTTGCGCACCACTGGTGTAGAAAACACCATCCATATCCCTGCATTAATGTTTTTTTCGGGGGGGGGGCACTGCCCTTTATACTTTCACAAGGTATATCCTACACCGATGCGTTTTTGTTTTCTTATTTTAGGGGGGGGGGGGTTAAGTGCTTTTAAAAAATAAAAAAGTAAAAATAATCGGAAAGAATTAAAACCGTCTAGCACAAGTATTCATATTACTTATGAGCAGCGTACATAAACTGCGGACATCCATGTCTAAAGTAAACAAGAAACTGAAATTGTCTAGCTGGTTGCGAGGGAAATTACCATAAGTATTAGAACCTCCAGTCAAATGCGTTAAAATTATTACACTAACCAAATTTTAAGTGTGTAATTATTAATAATAACCAGTAAATATGATAAATTCTGATTTATTCACTTTAATCGCATTTCATCATACTTGAATAACATGTTCCAAAGTGGGATGAAAATTTTCCAAGAATTCTTTTAAAGATAACAACTGGACAGATAAGGTGTTCTTAAAATCGCCTGTAGCAAAAAATAAATCTCTAGTAAAACTACCTGCATGAGACCCTTCTCATACAGATGAAAAAACAAGAAGAAAAAAAAGACTATCTATAAAAAATCGTGGAAGTTTGATTCCTAAACCACAGTTCTTATTTTCAAACAACTTAAAACCATTTGAAATACCCCAAGATTTAATTTTTTCCACAATATTATTAATGTAATATCAAGGTAGGTGCATAACAAATTTGAAATATTTTGAATCGATAGTAAGTATTGAAATAGCAAGAAAAATAACTGTTAAGACTTTTTTTCTCGAAATCTCTCGTGAAGTATTTACGTTGTTTTTCCAATTGCACGGCAGACTTGGGGTTCCGATTCCCTTTTAAAAATAAGCCTAATTTGGAAAATTTAAAAATAAAAAAAATCATCTGCGAGATATTTATACTATATACGTAAATTTTCAGCAATTATTTCAATTTTCTGCAATGAGTTTTAATTTTCGTATTTATAACTTTTTTTACATAGCAAAACTGCGTTTATTTTTTTAAAATAAGTCATACTAAGTATAGCATTTTTCAAAAATTTTTTTGAAGAAATGTCATAAAATTTTAAATTAAAAATATAATTCGTATTTCATTCAATTAAAAATTTTAATCTAAATGATAAGTTCTACTCTTAAAGCTTTTTAAAATAAGCATGACCACTGAAAACTACTAAAGATATGGAAATACAGCAAAATGCTCATAATATAATAAACTATAACTGTATAAAAAGAATTAAAAAATTTAATTTTTGTAAGAGAGTGTGATCCGTAAAACAATTTTCTAATAGTGAGTTTTCAAACTAGGGGTGATTAATTAAAATGAAGTAGAAATATATTTTATGAAATTTTAAACAATATAAAAATCTATGAGCAAAATTAAGATTCAAGAATAAAAAACTAAAAACTGTATATGGATTCAAGCAAATTATGTAATTAGTAAATGACTAGTGAAAATTTTTTGTAAGTGATTTTAGGAATCTGCTATAATATAGGCATCTATTATACTTCCAAACAAAGAAAAGAAAAAAACACAGACATCTAAGGGAAATCTTTTATTTACAGCATTCATATAGTTAACAGTTGGTAATTAAGGGGACGTCTCTTTAACCTGATTTAAATGACTTTCTCTTTAGTCCTGTATTACCAAAGCTCAGAATTAGAAAACTCATTAGATAATAAAATGTCAAGAAACAAATACCTCCGTTAATATTTTTTTTAAATTTCTTACCAGAAGCTTCTTTCACTTTAAATTTTTTAACTTAAGATCTAACATCAAAAGTTCATTGATAAAATAGTTTTAACACTTAAATCGTTCCTGCACTTTTACCCTGCATTTAAAGCAAAACAAGAGTGCAGGACCTGATGAGAACTCTGTCAGAATTTATCTTGGAACTCTATTTGAACCTGATAATCTTATTCTTTTAATTCCTTTTTAGGTTTTGAAACTGTCAGGATTTAAAAAATATCAAATTTTCAAACATAAAAATAAATTTAACTTCCTTACCATGACATTTTCTATTCCAAATCTTTTAAAATATTTTAACTATAGGTTCCTTATAGGTAATGACTGAGGGCAGTAACAAATAATAAAACTTTTCTACCTTGATATCTCCCATTTCAAATCTTTTAGAAAAATATTAAATCTTCTCTGCTAAACATACAGGAAAATTATGCCATATCTGGAAGTTTTATGACACCAAGTTTATTTTTAATGCTACTTGCAATTCAAAACTTCATTATTTTTTAAACTGTAGCTACTTTTTATTAATAAGGACAAGATTGTTAACAAAAACCTGGTTCTTAATTTTTATCGATTGCTTGAAAATAGCAGTTATTTTACTTTTAGTTTGTGTTTCCTGCTCTCTTCCAATTCCCCCCCCCCCCAATACCCCTCATTTCCATCTTTTATTTCTTCTTTTATGTTGTACCCTTGCTTTTCCCATGATCTCTTTTTTTTCTGTCTTTATCTGATAATTTTTTTCTCAGCACATTTCACCAACTATCCATATTTCTTGCCTTGTACTCCAAAACTAGAAAAAGCCAGGTTCAATCCTTCAGCTTATCATTAGCTTTGTGTTATCTGTTTGTGATGCTTTAAGAAGTTATAATTAACATATTTGATGTCTTTTACACCAGTATAACTTCTCGCATCATGAAAAATTTTTAGTTTTGATATAAGATACATTCTTAAATCCCTTTAGGGATTTTTTTTTTAATTTGTAAGAATTAGTACTATCATTTAAAAAAAAACAAATCTCATCCAGCATTACTAATTTTTAAGAATGTAAACTAGAGGAACCAAGCTTGGTTAATTAAACAAGAATACTACTCATTACAACTCATTGGACTTCAGGGAGCATAAAATAAGCCATGTGACTTTTACCTCTATAATTTTCTTTAATGCCACGAATTCAGAGCAATGTAAGAGAAAGCAACAATGTTAGTATGGAGCTGTTAAGTGTAAGGCAGACCAGCTAGCCTTTCTATTACAGACAGAATGTTAATAATTCTAATAATGAGAAATAAAATTGGGCGCATAGGAGCAACAACGAATTCAGACACGCTGAATAATTGAGAAATCTATTATTTTGAAAGAAACAAATTGATTAAATTTTTCCAATAAAAATGGAAATTTTTTATTTTATGTAAACAAAGAATTTAGTATGTAGCTAAGCAAACAAAAGGTAACCACAAACTATTTTAATTTACTGAAATAAAGCAAAAGTAATAAGTTAAAATTAGTTAAATTTATAATCTTAGTAAGAAAATTAGTTAAAATCATCATAACATTTTTCACAAGACCGTACAATTAAACTTGGTTTATTTAAGACTTTAGGAAATATTCACCCAACTCCCATTTTTAAAGATATTACAGTTAATTGACTTCTCTACAATGCATTGTAGAACATTATTTTTTATCTTTATCATTTAAATATTACAAAAACCTTAAAACTGTTGCTTAAAATTTTGTCAGCATAACAAATTCACTATGACTATTTACTTAAGCTTGACGTAGATGTAAAAAGTATTGAATTGATGCTAAGGTAAGTAAAAAATTAATCAGAACTTTTAAGGAAATTTTCTGCAAACATTTCGTTTTTTAACTTGTATATTTTAGATCGATAAATATTCTCAAAAGTTAACAAAAAGTTGCAGTACATTATTAGTGTAATTTCCATTACACACAAACTAAGTTTATAGTTTTTAACAAATTACAACAAAAAAAAAAGAATAAATTTTGATTCCAAAGGTTTTTATTATCAACGTTTAATCATTTTATCCCTATAAAGGTTTTCGTTCTTTACTTTAACATGGGTCCCAGGACCCCAAGGAGTTCCAGTGACCTTTCTTCTATTTTATTCTAGTCATACTTAGATTAGCACTGATCAGCTTATCAGAATTCTGAAGCAATTCAATAATCAATGTTAAAATGTAAGTAAAACGTAGTTGTTGTGAAGCATATCCCTTTATATTTGAAATCAAGTTTTTTCATTGTATTAAGAAAAAAATATTTTGATTAAGGCATGTTTATTTCTATAAAGAAGCATAGTGAAAAAAAATTTCCTGGAAGAGGCAACCTAAATTACTAAGACATGCATATAAACATATATAAAATCCCATAACATATAAATGAACCATAATCCCATAACATATAAATTAATATTACATGCATATAAAATCCCAGTCGTGGCCCTTTTTAGCATAATTAAAAATATCATGTTAAAGAAGTGATATGTATACCTGTCAAACTGTAAGATCACTGAAAAAGATTTCATAAGACAGGCTAACCATGGGAGGTTTTCTTGGTTTTCCTCTCCATGTAACGCAAATGTGGGTTAGTTCCCTCAAAAAGTTCTCCATAAAGGCAAATTTCTATCAATATTTGATCCAGGCATTCCCTTGTCATCTGGATTGGGTTCAAAATTATAAGGCTACGAAGTTGAACATTAGTATTCGTAAACTCAAAATTGGGTCGGTTGTTCAACGACAATTATAAAAATTGGTACATAGTAGTAAAACAACAATTTTAGTTTAAATATTTTCTAACAATTAAACTATTTAAACATTTAAGAGCTGAATATGTTAACAAATAGATCACATCTACATATTATTCAATTATTGATTTGTCATGATAGGTTGAAACTTTTTTTTTTTTTGAAACTTTAAATTGAAAATCTAATAAGTCAAAACGTTATAATTTTGCTACCACTAATAAAATCTTTTCCAAACTTGACATTAAAATTTGTATGATAAGATGTCTAATTTTCATATTCTTCTTGTAATCTCTATTACATTGTTTTATTCCCTTTCAAAAATAATGTGGTTAATCCGAGTATATTCTCTTTTTGGGATGTGCTGAAGATTTCCTCTGTAAGCTATGAAAACCAAATTATCTGTTTCCTGTTTCTTTTTTTAAAAATAATATTCTTTGATTACCAACTTTGCGAACGATTTAAAAAAAAACTTTGTGTTATCATCAAAGAGAATGGACATGCAACAAATTCATTCCAATCAATCAATATTTTACTTGATAAATGTTCTGTTACTTAATAAACTGAAAAAATAATAAAACAAACATACATATTTTTTACTTTGCAATTAAGGGATGAAAAAATTGCTATTATTTTTCACATTTTAAGTAGTGCTTTATCTTTAGAGATTTATTTACACTTTCATTATAGTGTTAGAGATTTCTACAATTTTGTCAGAAATATATAAACCTCTATATGAAAATTAACTCTCACAAATTTTATTGCATTAAAAACAACTTCTAAAATTTTAAAAAGTTTTTAACTTAGCAAGGAGATTGTGAGCTCCCCCCCCCATTGCTCCTGTTATATTATGTTTATATTATTCCTGTATATATAGGCTTTATTTAATAGTAAAAGTTTAATTACAGAAAAGATTTTTTTTCTGCGACAAATTTGAAAACGGTAGTAAAAAAAAGAGTCCTGTCCCCAAATAAATTTTATCAAGTAATACTAATTTTTGGGAAACTAAGAAGAACAAGAGAATTTACAAATAGAATTTATATTAATAAGAAAATAGTTAGGGAATACTATTCAAAATAAAATTAGCATTTCCAAACAGCTTAGGCAATAAAATTTTGTTACTATTAGTAAATGGAAGTTATCCCTCTTTCAGATTGCATCGAAAACTATTATCAAATCAAAACAAATGTTCAAATAGATATAAAATAAAAATAAGTGGATCACATAATATTCTACAAATTTAAAATTTTGTGAATAATAAGTCAGTGATTTTATCTAGTAACAAACTAAAATGATTTAATAAGGTATTACATAGGTCAATTAATAAGTCTTGTCATATTAACACCTAGTACTATTAAAAATAATATAGATTCATTCACTCATTCAAATACTTTAACTCCTTCACAACCTGCAACTATTCTAACTCATCAAGCAGCTTATGTTTTTTCATACATTCAACCAAATGTCATTTGACGAGAGTTTTCATTATTTGAAAATAAATTTTGTTAAGAAAAATTTTAGATTGTTAATTTTAGTCTTTTTGAAAGATAGTCTAACACTGTAATCATAAACCAGATTTGGTAAATTTCATACAAATGACAGTTTTAACCATGGATTAAACTTTCATATCAAAGATTGTCAAATACATATACCCTTAACCAAGGTTACTTTGGTCCTTGCATGGCTACTTAGGACTGATAGAAAAAAAGTTAATTTTTGTACTGAATAAACAAAACAAGACAAACGGGGATTTTTGGTCTTTTTTTTAGGGTATTTTAATAGTTTTGGTCAATTTAAAGATTTTGCCATTGGCAACACTGGAGATTTTGCAAGTCATGTGGAGAAATTGCCATTGATGAAAACTTATGCTAAGGTTGGACAACTAGACTACCAATAATTTAAGCTAGAAAGACTGGTGAAAACAATTTTGGTACAGATAAACCTGGTCTTTTTTGTGTTTAATCAAATAAAATCAATAAAAGCATGATGGTGAAATGGAGGAACTTCTAAAGAGAAAATCTCATAAAGCAGAATATGATTTTTTTTAACTTATTACACCAGTGGTTCAGGCAAAAAATTAAGTCACTAATGATATGGAAGTCGATATTCTCACAGGATTATAATACAATAGATCCTTGAATCTACAATTTAACAAAAGTAAACTCATTAAATTTAGGTTCTGATTACACTGCAATTGCAAAAAGGATACTCAAATATTTTATTCTATTCTGCATAACTTATTAAAGTTAGCAGGCTATTTTGGTACTGTTATATATGGAATCAAATTATAGAAACAAGTTCAATTTAAAAGCAACCTTTAAAAAAACACTTTCCAACATAGGGTCTGACATCGTAGTTCCAAATTCAAGAGAACAACAGCACTCATCTCATTTAATAAAAACTATTTTCCAAAAACACTAAAAGATCTATTTTAGGGGTGCACAACCTGCGGCCCATCGACTACTGAAGTGCGGCC